>NC_051321.1:46210522-46513553 GCF_015220235.1 Choloepus didactylus
GACTGTATCATACGTGACTATATCTCAATAAAACTGAATTTTAAAAAAAATCTGTTGTCCAATAAACTCTAAGATCTAGGCAGAAGAAAGAAAAAACTGAAAATACAACTTACCTTTTTGTCTCTGGTCCTTACTTCTCCATAGAAATCTAGGGCCTCTTGTGCCTTTAAAAATTTGCCCCGATGTAACAAATATGCACAAATCATTACACCAGTCCGTCCCTTTCCAGCTTTACAGTGAATTGCTGCAACATGATTGTCATCTTCACTTAGCCATTGGTCAAGATCTTCACAAAAGGGTTTGATAAGTTCTAGCTGTGGTGGGTTATGATCTTCAAAAGGATACTGTGCAACTGTGATAGAAAGATAAACTTCAGGATAAGAAAAAAACTCTCTTGAATTTTTAATTGAAAGTAGGTTAACTTTAGAAATGTCGCATATGAACTTCAGAGGTGTTTAAATAACAGAAAAAGTAAATTCCAGAGAAAAATAATTTATTGTGATAACTTTCTAATTTTTGAACAGAAAACAGTCTTTTGCTAACTTTTCTTTTAATTACATTTTGTTTATTCAACATTTTATACATAGTAAATACAAACTTTTACCATCACTGTAAAGAAAGCATATCTGCACAGAGGTTTGCCCTCCAAGCCTGGCCCTGTGCACTGTGATGCTAAATTACATGTCCTGGAGGGAGGGGTTATTTTTTAAAAGGAGGCATTTTTTTTACAACTCTTGTTTTTTAAAGTAAAATTAACAGCTATTCCAAAAAATATTTTAAAAAGTAACAAAAGATTTCAAATAACCCTCTAAAGAGGAAATATGAGACTGGATGGCAAGAAATTGATGTGAGCATTCACTGTGAAAATTTTTAACAACATGCCAGCAAACTTTTAAATCTTAAAAAAAAAAAAATCCTTTAAATTTCTTTTTTTAAACACTAAGTTTGATAAACACAAGCAGACCTCAAATAGATCAGCAGGTTAAGAGACACACAAAAAAACAAACAACCCAAATCACAGAGAATATTCATTAATGGGTACTGAAGTGATCATAAAACTTCTTCAACTTTGACCTTATTTTTGTCAAAAATCCCATGGGGATATTTGGTGAGCATTTCAAGTTTTAGAGATTCCTAGGAGTGATCGATTTTTCAAAGCATACAACTTTTGGATTAAATTCTGCAAATTTGTCTGATTTCCTAAAAAAATACAAAAGCAACTATCACTTAGTCCCTAAGGAATGCCTTCCCTATACTCTACAGGAGGTGGGACATCTGGTGAGAGTTCTGACAAGCTTCCGTGGGCTCACTTGTCTGCTGAGAGAGCCAGTCCTGGTTCTTTCCTGTGACATGGAGAACTTGGCTTTTCATCATCAGTTTGCATTTGTGGACTGTGTGCAGTCCCTTTCCCTTTTTAATAGGAAACTGGTTTCCTCCATGAGCCCACAGGTTCTTCCCAGGGAATCTCAAGTCAGTGGAATCTGGAAAGCTGCATTTTCACAGTGGGAAGCAGCCGATCTGGACCAAACATGACTTGGGCAAGTGTACTGGCTTGGGAATAAAATAATGCTAGAGGTCTCCCCTGGAGAAGCTCGACTTATCTAGACATTCAGATTCTAAGTGTACTGGCTGGGGTCAGAAGAGTATATGCTGCAAAAATTGAGGTGAAAAATACCCAAATACAAAAGAACATTAAATCAGCTCATCTCAGACCTGGAAGCTCCATTTCTGTTTTAGCCATAGCCTCCTTTCTACTAATCTATGTCTCACTAACTTTCAAATGTACCCATTAGACAGGGAGGCTAAGTATTATTTTCCCCACTTTATACAGAAAGAAACTATGCTATGGAGAAGTAGCACAAGTAACAATGTATCAGAGGTGGAGATGAACCCAAAGTGAAATGCCACGTGGGCCTCTTCTCAGGGCTCTCAATGCATTTTTAACAATCCGAGTTACAAAACATATTCCAAAGAAAGTACAGGCTACTAAAAGAATCAACAAGGGAAAGGATTGCATTTTACACAATGAAAATGCTCAGCTTATTACTTAAAGGTGATCTTGCAAACATTAGCATTATTAGCATAACATAAAAGGCATTTACAAAAGAAACAAAAAAAAAAATACAAAAAGTTTATCAAATGAAGTTTCAGGTCTTTTCACATGAATTATTTAAAACCCAAGACACTGTTTCCCAAACTGAGTTGTTTTTCACTTTTTAAAATTTGTCTAGAAATAGGGTTTAAAGTATATTCCTATTAAATTCCATCTTAATAGTCTTTGCCTTTCATTTTATTCGTCTTTCCACACTGTTAGGATCCTTAAAAGTCCTGATTTGATATCCAATGTAATAATTACCCTTCTGTTATCTAAATATATGAAAAGCCTGTCTCATATCTTCAACCAAGGTCATTCATACCGCGGTACAGGAGACAGTTAATTAAGTCCTTTGGTGTGCTCGGAGAGCTCTTCTGGTAGACAATGACTACAATTATAGGTAGTCATTGAAAGGACTTTTACTTAGACACCTGACTAACTATGCTACCATCCTCTCTTCCTTTCTTCTTTGGCCCATAAAAATATCCAGGAAAATCTGTTAAATGCCTACTTAAAGCTAGATAAACTTCAACTGAAGCACACTTTTGCCTTGTAAACAGTTGCCTAAATCCACCAAAAAAATAAACATTCTTGGTGAACTCATGCTGGATATCAGTCCTTAGTATTTCTGAATTCTCAAACCATCTGTTTAAAAGTCCCTTCTAGAATAAGCAATTTCAGAGTCAGAAACTAGAATACAGGCCAGGGGCTGGGGTGAGGGTAGGGAATGGGGAGTTAATGGTTAAATTGTACAGAGTTTCTATCTGGGGTGATGGAAAAGTTTGGTAATCGATGGTGGTGATGGTAGCTGAACATGGTGAACATAATTAACAGCACTGAATTATATATTTGAATGTGATTAAAAGGGGAAATTTTAGGTTGCACATATGTTACTAGAATAAAAATTAAAAAAAAAAACAACACAGGGACTGAACAACACAGGGAACTCTAATGTAAACCATGGACTATAGTTAAAAGGATAATTATAAAATGTTCTTCCAATAATTTTAACAAATGTATCACACAAATCTAAAGTGTTAATAATAGAATGGTATATGGGAACTCTATTCTCTGCATGATTTTTCTGTAAACCTCCAACTCCCTAGATTTACAGGAGGGATCAATAGCAAATAGGTAAATTTATAGATCATAGCACCCACTTTCTCTCTTTTATGACTATCAGGTCACCATCTCCCAAACTTCTCAACTCTCCAGTTCTCTATTGGCTCAAGTGGTTCCACAAATACAATGGCAAGTTTTTGTGGGCCTTGAGATATAACTTACCTATGCCTGGAGAAGAATTCATTTAAAGCAACTCCCTGCTCTCATCTATCAAACTCTTCTTATTCATTATTTGTTATAATCTTTGCCACTTTTAGATCATTCTCTGTGATAGAGAAGAACAGAGTAGGTCTGCTTTCTTCCTGTAATTTCTAATTCACTAACTGCCTTAAACAGTAGGTATGTACCCCTATATTATATGTACCCCTATATTATATGAACATATAATACACGTAACAGTGCATGGTATTCTGCTGTTATTCTACGAAGTTCTCCTAATCCTCAACCTATTCTGTGTTTTAGTCTTTCTGACAATACTGACATTTATGTGACACTTGTTTCCTAAAGCACAATAGCAAAATTAAGTCTTTTTCTCAAATTTTCTAAGATCACCCTCAAGAAAAATATTTATCTCACTTAATCCAGATTTTTCGTTATTGCTATGTCAGTTAGATATAGACTTCTGATTTTAAGTTACACAAGACGGTACAATACATGTATACCTACCTCTGCAGTTAAATTTGGCGGTGTCATAATGTCTTTCAGCACATCTAAAAGAAAAGTTTAAATAGTGATATAAAGTTACTTTGCAGTTGAAAAATTGTAATAGTAGTTAACACTTCTTGAACCTTTCTAACATGCCAGGCATTAGGATAAGTGCTTTATATTTATTATTTCACTTGATCCTAAGAATTCCATGATGTAACTACTGTTACTACCCCCATTTTACAATTAAGGAAACCAAGTCTTAAAAGATTAAGTGTATGTAATTAGAGCTTATAAATTTGCTTGCAAAATTTGTGATGTCACTAATATATAACACAGCAAATTCAGCTGCATCCATATCTTCAAAATTCTTTTACAGAAAATTTGCATGCTATATAATTTATTTTTGGTTTCAAAGTCAACTATTCTCAGTATTATCTGCACTTTTGAGTTGAATATGCATAGTTTCCAACTACTCTTTAAAAAGAGATACATGTTAAAAATAGTGAAATAGTGTGGGCAAAGGAAAAGTAAAGAAAAAAACTGAATGATGCTAATATACTAGGACACAACACTTAGTAAATTTCTTTAATCCAGGCTTTTCTCCCTTGATAAGCTCAAATAATGAGCCACTAAGTCTCTACTCAGTATTACAGAACTAGTAAAATGCCAATTTAGCATTATTAAAGCATGCTAAAATTTGTCTTATTAAAAATGGTATTATGCTTGCAATCAAGCACTGGCTAACTGATAATTAATAGGCCATTTTTACAAACATTAACAGGCTTACAAAAGAATCCTGGTCATCAGCATCCTGGTAACTTCAACCACTAAATGAGCCAATCTTAAAAAACTTATTTAAAACAAAAACTTTGTACTTAAAAATAAATACAGGTGGACAGCCCCTAAATCCACAATTCCAAAATCCAAAACATTCTAAACATCTAAAATTTTCCATTAAGTTTATGGCAAATTCAGCTGTAGCAGAATCTGATCTGAGTTGGTAAGATTGTATGTAGTTCTTAATATACTTAATATATATTACATTCTAGGTATGGTCCCTAACACTTCTGGAGTGTTATGTAATATAAATTACATACTTCCTTATTAACTACCTAAACACTAAAAAATTCTGAATCTGAAACATTAATGGCTCCAAGAGTTTCAAATAAGAAGCTGTGGGCCTGTATTATACATTTAGAAATCCTGAAAAACACACCTCTATAGTTCCTTTCCTTTAAAGAATTTCAAAACCAAATTCACATGAAGGTTCAATTATAAACAAGTTGCAATCTACTGTGTCTGAAATAAATCAACTTTCCTATTACTGCTCAACACAAAACAAAGCTTTTCCTTTAAGGCAAAATTTACTATATTGAGTTTTGTTAAAAAGAAAATTTATTTAGTAATGATGTGCACATATATGCATCCTGGCTAAATAATTTCATACTCACTGATAAGACAAACATGACAGGTAGAAAGAAGAGGACTGATGAGGAAAATAGTCACATTTTATACTTTCTTTAATATGGATTAGAAAGGAGACATGGTCAATAATCAAGAATTCATAATAGAGTATTTCATAAGGAACCAAGTAAAATTAGGGTACAAGGGGTGAGAGGGATATAGTTTCGGAAATGATTCTAAGAAGCTGGTCTCACGACAGCACAAAAGAAAATAACATTTTAAATTTCATGCAGCTTCAGTTCCCTAAAGTTCCCATGCTTTCTCGGCAGGTTAAAATGTTTAATCTACTGTTCAAGGCCACCGTCATAAACTCATTCTCAAATATTACTGTTAAGAGGTGAGAAAGGAAAATAATGAGCTACTAAGTTTCTACTAGCTATACAAACCTTATGATGGGAGTTTCCATGGGTTATGTTTCATCCTCACAACCATCTGATAAGTTAATATTACCCCTGGTTTATAGATGAGAAAACTAAGATTTAGAGGGTATTAAGAACTTGCCACAAACCAAAAATTTGGAAGAGCCAGGACCCAAGCCCAGATCTCTGAGTAAGTTAAAAAAATTTTCCATTGTTGCTACATACTTCCACTTATAATAAAAAATACAAAGCAGTTTTAAAAACAAAACCAATAACAGATGTTCATCAAAATCAGCCTTCCTATAAGAGCAATATTTGGCACAAAAGATAGAACCAACTAACAGTGACAGTGAAAAACCCATGAAAAACAGTTGTGAAAATCTCTATATTTGAGAGTATATACTGTGACTGATAGTGATGAAAAGTGCCCTGAGGAGGGGTATGGAAGAGAAAGGATGAAGACTTTCTTCTTATTTAAAACTTTCTCTGACACCTGCCCTCATACCCACAAGAAAAGTTTCTTATAAATTTTTTTGCAGTATGTTAGTGATAAGACAGGTCTCTCAACAAACCAAAACTGAAGGCACACAAATGGCAAATGGGATTTGTATTAGATCAATTTAAGACAAGTGTTAGATCAATTTAATCATTTATATCTCCTTATAACCTAAACTCAAAAGATAACACTTCTTTATCATCGCCTCATATCAGCTTATATGAGACAAGGTGAAGAGTACTGAAAGAGACAGTTTTGATGAAGCAATAGACAGAAAGTGAAGAAAGGGTTACGATTAATAGGAAAAGCTTCCAGTGAAGGGAGACTTGGCATAGAATCAGATAGGCAGGTAGGTCTCTTTACTCTATTCAATGAAGCTATTCCTGTCTTATAAAAGAAAACTTAATAAATAAAAGTAATTAACAGCTAAAGGTTTACCACAGAATGATGGAGATCTGTAGGTTAAATATATTATGCAATGAAATATAGCAAACCTTTTAAAAATTAGTACACAGTGAACATTTAAGTTCCTCAAAGGTAAGAGCTATGTGCCTTTATTCCCTATCCGTTTAACCTCTCTCTCCCCGAACCCCTAACTCCCCACTCCAACATCCCCATGATCCCACTCCCTGCCGCTAGAGTGCAGAGTATTCAGAGGAACATACAAAAAGGAAATACAGTCATACAAAACAGATTAATTTTCATTAAGTACCACTATACTTGAATTTAGTTAATGCAATGAGGCTAACTTTGCCCTTTCTTAATTTCTTGAATGTGTGAAGAAAATATGATTAGAGAAGCAAACAGATACAGTTAATTATTAGAAGCTCCACATTAAGAACTCTTCATCTATGTATACCATAATTGCCATAAAAAGTTAAAATACTTTTTAGTATGGGTATGGCTAATGAAAATATTTTAAGATCTTTCAATTTATGTATGTTTGCAGAGATGTATGCATCACATACAACCAACATCCTAACAATAAAAGAAATAAAATAGTAACATATCTGCTGCTTGCCAAATTCACTTACCTAGAGCTAGAAATATAAACAGGGGTAGAAAGACAGTGAAGATGGGAAAATGACATCAGAAATCAAAACATGCTACAACTTGGTAGTTCCAGAAACTTCTAGAAGTGAGTCAAATTGGGGAAGTTAAAAATACAACAACCAAAAAAAGAAAACCAGAAAGGGAATATTGGCATAAACGATGGATGGTCTGCTACCACATGTACCTGTGTGACCTTGTTCAACTCACTTAACTTCTCTAGGCCTCAGATTCCCCATCTGCAAAATGAGAAGGTTGGACTAAATGATCTCTTTCAAGTACTTGCTGGTTCTGAAAGTTTTAATTCCATTCAATGGAGGGGGAAGGGGAAATAAAATACATGCACTAAAACCTACTGTCTCAACTAATAAAGAGATAGTTCATTAACTTGGGAGTCCAATGTTTAAAAATACAAAAATAAAAAGCAGTCAACATGTCATGCTAGCACCCAATGCCAACTTCAACTATAATGTGACTTATAACACTGACAGGCTGAGCCTAAGTCCTAAGTTCTTAAAGCAGGAAGCCACTCCATACAGTAATGAAAAGAATTTCCTTCCCTTTCTTTGGATATGTTAAACTCGAATAAAATTTTGAAAAAGGTAGAATTTGTCTCTACTATCTTTCTACCTCCCTTCAGGGGCTCTCTAAATCCGCAAACCTAAGAGTCTAAGACTGAAGTGACTTCTTTAATAGAATCCAGCTTTTGACAGTTCTTTTTTTTTTTTTCACTTCTGAATCCAATTGTTCAAAAAGTATAAAGTTTTACTGCTTTTATTTTCCTCTGCAAAAACACTATGACAACTACCACAAAACTTGATGTAAGAGTTTAATCAGGAAAAGGGGAAGCTCCCCTATAGGCATACATAAACAAGTTTTATAGCATTTTTGACTTTCTTTCATCTTGTTATCAATTATCACCTTACATGCACACACACACCTCCACACACCCCATTATCTGACATAATAACAAACTATCTGCTATATTCTAAACACTATTATGCCAACAAGCTTCTTATATACCAGTTCCTCAGCCTGGAATCCCATTTCTCTTCCTCCTAGTCTTGTGGGATAACCCATACTGATTCTTCAGCCCTGCTCAAACATGCCTTTTTTTGTGAAATCTTCCCTATTCCCTTGGGGTACAATCACCATTTCTGCTGTCCTGTCCACTGTTCTCTTCTTTACAAGAATTATCTCTTCTATAGTACCTTACTTGTCTACCTTTCACATTAGACTATAAGCTACTTGAGTAAAGGAACTACCATGCCTCTGTAGCTTCTAAGTATTTTATAAGCCTAGCATGTAGTAAGTACTCAACAAATGTTGGCTCCTTTGTGAATCTGAGGAAATAGTGAAAACTCACTAGGAGTAACAATATTAGTGTCTACTCTACTTTCAGTACTTCTGAGGTTTTATCAGAGTAGGAAGATCACTAAATTAAAGAAAAATAAATAAATCCCACCAGCCAAGGCAGCACGGAATCTTTCATCTTTTTTTGTGACAATTTAAATGCCTACTGGAGGCAGAACAGAATCATGCTCTTACATTTGATAAATGAACTCTACAAAATCATAATAGGGAATTAATATATATAACCTCACATTAAAATTTTTTCTATTGCATAATTTATAGATATTGGGGGGTGGTGGTGGAATAAAGGCCAGAAAGAAAAATAACACAGTACATGTATCATACTTTTAAAAAAAAATTAGAAAACGGTCAATATTTTGAGAGAAAAAATAATCTTCAAAAGAAAAATGATAAAGTATTTTCTTCCATTTCTTTCTTCCTCTTCTTCTTCTTTTTTTTTTTGTTTTTTTCTTCCTTTTCACATCTCTACTCTCAAAGCCCAAAGAAAAAACAAAAAGTTGCAGATAAGGTCAACTAGCTATTATCAAGTGGGAAATCCTTTCAACTCTGCCCCAGACAAGAGAAACCACCCAACTGACCAATCAGGTAATTTATTTATGTTACATACAGTTAGAGAATACCCTAATAACTGTTTCAAATTTTTTTTGTTGAAATAACTGTTCAACAAAATTACATCCACTCTGTAGCCTACCTCCAAAGAAGATGTCATCAATGCTTTAACAGATGCCCTGCTGTGAATTACACTTCAAATTACTGCATGGTATGGACTCAAAGATGGGCTAGGTGCCAAGTCATTTAAAGCAGATCGAGGAACATGAATCTGTGCCAACATTGTTTTACCTCCTCACCTCACTTCCTAAATTATCTAACAATGCTCTCAATCAGACTTGTTGAAATAATCATTTTAGGAATTCACTTCTGTTACAATATATTTTCAACTCTACCCCACTCTAATGAGGAAATAACTTTCACTTAATAGTTATTTTAGAAGATATTTGCAACATACAAATAAGAAAACATACTTACAGATTGTATATCTTGTAATGGTTTTTATGCTTTGAATCCAAAAACCTTAAAACAAAACAAACAAAAGGCACCATTAACAAAAATAAGCTAATATGTAAACTACATTAACACTATTGAGAAAAAGTAAGTTTTATTTCTTCTAATCCCAAATATCAGTTCATGTAAAAGTAAATAAGTAAATCCAAATTCATACTCCCTCCATAGGTTTAAACTACTAATAATGTCATTCTTAAATAATAATCATTATATTACATAGATTATTCAATCTGAAGTAAAGCCAGAGGCATTTTCATATATATATTCTCATTTGACCCACACAACATTTAGAGGTAGAACTTACTCACATTTCACAGATGTGGGAAGAGGGTATCAAAGAGTAAGGAACATGCCTAAGGTCATGTGGTTAATAAGTCAAGTAACCAAGACCAAATATCTCTCTCTTACGACAATTAGTAAAAAACTAAACAACAATTTCAGATAATATTTACAAGCACTTATTACATACCAAGCACAATTTTAAGCACTTCTATGAACATACATTTGTTTATTCTTCAACTCTATGTGGTGGTAATAGAAAGGTTAGAAGAGTATAAGGCTGAAGAAATATCAGAATAAAAATAGTAAGTAGAATAAAAAGAAAAATAGAAAACAGAAGAGAAGTTTTTTTGAAATTAGAGTCCAAGAGGTTCAGCCTATGAATAGGAGTTCCAGAGAAGGAAAAGAGAAGAAATCAAAGATACAATGCAAGAAAAATACCCAAACTGAAGGACATGAGTTTCCAAACTGAAAGGCCATGATGAGTACCCAGCAAAATTGATGAAAATAGACCCAAACGAAAGCATACATATCTTTGTGAAGTATCTGAATACTGAAAAGACAAAGAGAAGACCCTAAAAGCTGCCTGAAAGGAAACAGTTTTCATAAAAAGAATCTGGACTAAGAATGACATCAACCTTTGTAAATGGCAACGCAAACAGCTAGAAAACAATGGAGCAAAACTTTCAATTTTGAGTGAAAATTATTCCAAGTCTAGAATTCTGTACCAATACAGACTATAAATCAAGTAACAGTACATAATAAAAACATTTCAAATAAGCCAAAGTCTCAAATAATTTTGCTTCCCAATCACTCTCAGGAAGCTACTGGAAGATAGGCTCTCCATCAAAAAAACAAGGGTGGAAAACCATTAAAGATAGTGATGGGATTCCACGAACTGAAGAAACCATCTCAAGAGAGAGGAAAAGAGAATCCCAAAAACAATACTGAAGGAAGATCTCAAACATACAGCCATACGGAAGGCCTAGAGAGCAACTAATCCGGATTAGGGTAGATAAGAAGGCTCCTGGAGAAGCTAAAACTCATAAAAGACCTAACATTCTCAAACATGATGAGAGGAAATTTATACAACCAGGGGTAAGACTGGGGAATGAATTAAGAGTTAAGAACACAGAAAACTAAGCAAGTAGGGGAGAAAAAAGACATTTGTAACTTCAGGAAAAAAACAAAGTATGCAGGAAAAAAAATCACAGTATACTACGTTGCTCAACTCTGAATGGCATTTATCCAGTCATAATCATATACACTTAATATCGCCAAAATTACAACATAACTACTGAGAGGAGGAATGATGGGAAGGAAGTATAAAAATGTGTATGTGGTGGGAGGGTGGGGGGGAGAAACAAACTTGGATGTGAAAAATTACGTTACACAGTAATATAAGCAGTATCTGTGGTTTCATCACTGGTAAACATGTATTTATGTATCACAATATGGTTGTTGCAGATATTGAAATATCATTTATACTCAATATCGCTTTGAAATTAAAGTAGTCATTAGACCTATCACTAGATTTTGTTATTTAATGTGCTGATAATTACATTATTAGAGATTTCAAAAATCGAGTTTTTAACTATTTCCCTATTATAAAATAGCTTGTTTATTTGTACTCCTTTGAATTTTATCTTATGCATTTAAAAGTAGTCTAAGAAGGGGTCCATAAGCTTCACCAGAGTGCCAAAAAAGACAAGTGGCACAAAAAAGATTAACAATCCTTGCCAAGGAGCAGAGGGAAAGAGGAAAGAAACTACAGTGTTTGTTGCTGCTGTTAATAAACCCTGTACAACTATCTGACTCTAACATCTGTACGTGTACAATGTTATTTTTAAAAAGTAAATGCCAGGGGAGTGAATCTCCCTGGCAACGTGGAATATGACTCCCAGGGAGGAATGTAGACCCGGCATCGTGGGACGGAGAACATCTTCTTGACCAAAAGGGGGATGTGAAAGGAAATGAAATAAGCTTCAGTGGCAGAGAGATTCCAAAAGGAGCCAACAGGTCACTCTGGTGGGCACTCTTACGCACACTTTAGACAACCCTTTTTAGGTTCTAAAGAATTGGGGTAGCTAGTGGTGGATACCTGAAACTATCAAACTACAACCCAGAACCCATGAATCTCGAAGACAGTTGTATAAAAATGTAGCTTATGAGGGGTGACAATGGGATTAGGAAAGCCATAAGGACCACACTCCACTTTGTCTAGTTTATGGATGGATGAGTAGAAAAATAGGGGAAGGAAACAAACAAACAGACAAAGGTACCCAGTGTTCTTTTTTACTTCAATTGCTCTTTTTCACTTTAATTATTATTCTTGTTATTTTTGTGTGTGTGCTAATGAAGGTGTCAGGGATTGATTTAGGTGATGAATGTACAACTATGTAATGGTACTGTAAACAATCGAAAGTACGATTTGTTTTGTATGACTGCGTGGTATGTGAATGTATCTCAATAAAATGAAGATAAAAAAAAAAGTTCAGGGGCTGACAAAAGTAACTCAAAGGAAACAAAGGAAAAGTAATAGCATCTATGTTCAGAAGGAGGGTGTATCCTCATGCAGATTTATTAGGTGAAACGCTGAGATCAATGACATTCCAAATCTTTATTAATTCTGTTTCCAGAATGTGGTATGACCTGGCTTTAAGATTTTATTAACAAGAATAAGGAAATAGCTCACATCCTTCCTCCCTTCTCAAAAGATACCCATTAATGAAATAAAGCTTCAGTGGCTGAGAGATTTCAAATGGAGTCGAGAGGTCACTCTGGTGGACATTCTTATGCACTATATAGGTAACACTTTTTAGGTTTTATTGTATTGGAATAGCTAGAAGTAAACACCTGAAACTACCAAACTCCAACCCAGTAGTCTGGACTCCTGGAGACAATTATATTATAATGTAGATTACAAGGGGTGACAGTGTGATTGTGAAAACTTTGGGGATTACACTTCCTTTATCCAGTGTATGGATAGATGAGTAGAAAAATGGGAACAAAAACTAAATGGAAAACAGGATGGTATAGGGGGTGATTTGGGTGTTCTTTTTTACTTTTATTTTTGTATTCTTATTCTGATTCTTTCTGGTATAAGGAAAATGTTCAAAAATAGATTGGGGTGATGAACGCACAACTATATAATGGTACTGTGAACAGTTGATTGTACACCATGGATGACTGAATGGTATGTGAATATATCTCAATAAAACTGAATTCAAAAAATAAAAAAAATAAAAAAAAAAAGTAAATGGTCAAAGTATGTATCAATGTTTATGATTCTTTGTTTTAACCTACTAGGTTCAACTAACTAAGGAACCACTGATCCTGCTATGAAGACGTAAACTATGAATATAACTACAGGAAAAGGTGTCAGGTTAAGTACTCTTTCACTCCTCCCTCTTACTCTGTTTATCTTCTATATTCCTGTACCTTTCTCAATTTGCCTTTCTGATTTTCTCAAATTGAAGTACAGTTTATATACAGTGAAATATACAGATCTCAGACATACAATTCTATAAGTTCAACAACCACCCTAATCAAAATACAGAACATTTACACCACCCAAGAAAATTCCTTCATGCCCATTTGCAAGCAAACTCCATCTAGATCCCAGGCAGCTATTACTATCACCACAGATTAGAATTTTGCCTATTCTTGACTTTCACATAAACGTAGTCATATAATATGTATTCTTTTGTCACTGGCTTTTTTCACTCAACATAATGTTTTTGAGATTTATCTGTGGTGTTACATGTTTATCAATAGCTCATTCTTTTTATTCTACTATTCCATAGTATGAATATTACACCATTATCCATTCTACTTTGGTGGATATTTGGGACATTTACAGTTTGGGGCTATTATGAATAAAGTTGTTGCATAAACATTCTTGTGCAAGTCTTTTTGTAAAAATATATTTTCTTTTTTTTTTTTTTCCTTTTTCTTTGAGTAAATAGCTTACAAGTGCTTGGTCATTTGGTTAGGTGTATATTTAAATTTGTAAGAAAGTACTCAACAGCTTTCCAAAGTGGTTATACCATTTTACAGTGTATCTGTATTTTAAGATTTCCAGTTATTCCATAGCCTCATCAACATTCAGTGTTGCCAGGTTTTAAAATTTTAGCCCTTCTAATGAGTAGGAAATGCTATCGTATTGTTGTTTTAATTTTCATTTCCCTGGTGACTAATGATATTAAGCATATTTTCACATGCTTATTAGACATTCTTATAACTTCTTATGCAGATGGTATTCATGTCGGCCCACTTTTTTCAACTGGATTTTTTTGTCTTTTTTTATTATTCATTTGTGGGAATATTTTATACATTTTAGGTAAAAGTCCTTGGTCAGAATATACAGTATTATAAATATTTGCTCCTTGTCCATGGCTTGCCTTTTCATTTTCTTGGTGTCTTTTGATGATCAACAATTTTTAATTTTTATGAAGTCCAATGTATCAAATTTGTTTGTTTAGAACTTTGTATCCTCTCTGAGAAATCATTCCCTTTGCCAAGTTCACGAAGATGTTCTCTGTTTTCTTCTAGAACTTTTATAGTTTTAGCTTTTTCTCAGTTTGCATTTTAATTTTGGTAGAAAATTTAGGAATTTAGATAAATGCTAAGAGTAGCTGCAATAATCAATCAAAACAAGGACAAATGATTTAAAGGACAGTGATTATAAAATTTATAAAGTAACAACTCATTTCTGTCTCTCATATCTTCCTCCATGGGTTTCTTTTCATAGAAAATGAATATGTAAGGAATGATCTGCAAAATTCACACAATTTTCTCACAAGACACAACATAAATATTAACAGGCAAAAATATCTGGGAGGAGTAACAGTTTCATTTTTAGTTGATTCTAAGGCTGGTAATTTAGTTTTGAATACAAATACATAAACCAACACTTTATTAACAGGGGCATACACAACCCATTGCCCAGCTCCAGGTAACACCACTCACATGGGATGGCCCTACCTACACATATAAATGGAGTATAAAGGACTGACAGGATACACACCAAAAAGGTCACAGTGGTTATTGTGGGTTTTTAGGAAGAGGTGGGGGTTTTCACTCTTCACTTTCAATACTTCTGTAAATGTGTTTTACAACTTTTCATAACCATCTACTACTTTAAAAATGAAAAAAAAAAAGTTTTCCCTCCTGCTGTATTTCCCAAAAAGTACAGAACTGAGGAGAAGTTGTATTTTATCTAAAAAAAAAATTTTGTTTGATGAGATCAAAATAGAAGTCTAACTCTTTCAAATAATATTTCTGGAGGTTTACATTAAAACTCAGATTTTCATATACTACTTGTGAATTAGAAAAAATATGAGAGTCAGAGATTTCAGTTTTATGTGACAACAGTCCTCCATGAGAAATTGTTAGTTTTAATGAAACTCATGCAATTCTGGCTTATAAAGACTTGAGATTTTTCTTAATTATATCTTTATTCATACTAACCCTGTCTTAGGGATATATATTTTTTGAAGTCACAAATCTGACCTCAGTGAGAAATGATTCCCCAACAAAACCAAGAACAATTCGCTAAAATGCTGGGAATGTGTTTCTTTAAATCCATCCTAAAGACTCCAGTCATAGAAAGCCCATTCTTCAGCTTTACCAAGACACTTACGTTACTTTATATGTCTCTAAAATGTACATTCAAGACATCAACTTTTATTCTCTTTTAAATTTCAAGAATTGTTTATCATGAGCACGATTGCCAAGATTTCTGCTGCACAAACATCTTTTATTTTTTGTATGTACCATCCAAGAAATACTATAAGCTTATTAAATAGTCTCTTCTGTAATCTATATAACAATTCCAAGCGTGCATTTAAAAAAAAATCTGTTCTGCAAAAGAAAATGATCCATTAGAATAACCTTTCATAAAATTAAATGTCCCACAAAATAATACCGAATGAACGGGTAAAAGGAAAATAAACTAGAGGTGGCAAATAGGTGTCGAATTGGTAGCTTACGGGGTGGGTGTATTAAGGTTACTAAAACAACATCCAGTTTGGAGCCAGGAAAAGAGTATCATGATTGATTAGTAATATCTGCTTTTAGTAAGAGAAGAGGGCTAATATATAAAATGCTACTCTACTTGCTGTTTCTAGAGAAAACCAATACTAATTTATTGGTAAAACTGATTAAAAAGTAAAATTTTGAACATTATAGATTTATCAAAAAGCATAGCTATTATAATCATATCAAAGTCCTGTTTCAAATATGTTTTAAATCATTCTGCTCCAAAAATCCTTTTTAATTTGGTATTCATTTTAATGGGCAATCTCCCAAAGATTTCTAAGAGTTAGCATTCATACATTTTTACCACAACAGAATAACTGGTACTGGACTGGCCTTTTTGCCACAAACAATTATAAAACTGGACAAAATGTTTTTATGCACTGAACAAAAGGCAGCACAAGGTTTTATGATCCTTAAGAAAAGAGAAACATGAGGCAGTCCCAAGACTGCCCTGCTTTCAAGCTTGGGGCTCCTTTCTAACACAGCAGAGGGAAATGGAACTCAAGTGGTACAACAGTTTCACTGAGGTAAACAGGAAGAGACTGGAGTTCCAGGCTGCTAAGGCAGTTGGTGTTTGTGGAGCCAAGTATCAAAGGGGAGGGAACGCATATAAGAAGGGCCTCAGAAGTCTATGTGGAGATTCACCTCAGGTCCTTGGCCAAGGGCTAAGCTGCATATGCACAGGATCTGAAAGCATAATGGAGAGGACACCAGAGGTTGCACAGTACTGGGAGAAGTTGGAATTCTGGCTCAGCCAGAGGGGAGAGACCTCACTGAGCACCCCAGACATTCAGATGAGACCCCAGACATTCAGATGACCTCAGGAGTAGTACCATGCCCTAAGACAAAAGACAAAACCGAAATAGGCCTGTAGGCCTGACTTAACAAAGAAAGCAAACCTGACACAAAACCAAAAGATGCACCATTAATTTAACTGTATGCCAAAATGAAACAGCATTCTTAAAGGAAGATAACAACCCAAGATTCCCTACAACATATCAGCTGCAACATTGAACATACAACTGAAATTTACTAGACATGCAAAACAGAAAACCATGATCCATAACCAAGAAAACAAGTCAAACGAAAGTCTATAAGATGATTCAGATATTGAAATTAGAACACAAGGACTTTAAAGAGGCTATTATAAATATGTTCAATGATGTAATGATTAAAATGTGTGAAAAGATAGGTAATTTCAGTAAATACATAGAAACTATTTAAAAACCATAAATTTTGTTTTCAAATACACAGTATTTGAAAAGAAAAATCTACTGGGCTATCTTAAGAGCATATTGGAGACTGCAAAAAGAAAGGTGTGACATATTATATTTTCCAAAAATAGCTACATCTCCCAATCCCACATTCTCTGCTTCCAACATGATCTTGATGCTTTAGCTATCTATTGGTAGAATGTATGGTCCCTCCTTCTTGAACTTGGGTAAACCTTTGTGACTGCCTCGACCAAGAGCATGGTAGAAATGAAATTAAGTGATTTCTAAAGCTAAATCATAGAAACTCTATACATGTTCACCTTGGACTCCTGAGATACTTATCCTGGGAATCCAGCTGCCATACCATGAGGTATCCCAAACAAGGTGATGTGGAGAGCACTTGGAAAGGTCAAATAAATACAGGGGTTCTAGCCAACAGCCCAAATGAAGTCCCCAACCACAGCCAACATTTACCAGGCACATGAGTGGAAACACCTTCAAGTGATGTGGCTCCCAATTGTTAACACATCCCCAGCCACTGAGTTTTCCTGACTGAGGCCACAGACATCACAGTGCAGAGACAAGCCACTCTGCTAGGCCCTATTTGAATTACTGACTCACTGAATATGTGAGTATAACAAAATGATTGGATTTTTCTATGCCATATTTATGTTTAGGGGTGGTCTGTTACATAGAAATAGTATCTGAAACATAAAGGTTATGATCTTGACAACAAATTAATAGAAACTATCTAATCTTAAAAATAGAGGAGAAAAATTCTGGAAAAATAAAAAAAATTTTTTTTCAGCTACCAGAGGAATAATACAAAGCAGTTTATCATATATGTAATTAGAGTTCCAGGAGGACAGGCAAAAGAGAATGGGGCAGAATAAAATTTTTAAGCAATTATGGCTGGAAACTTCCCAAATATTGTATAAAACATCAACAGCAATTTATAGATACTAGAAGCTCAGTGAATCTCAAGCAAGATAAAAAAGACAAAAACAAAACTAACAAAAAACATACTAAGCATAACAAAGGCAAACTAACTGAAGACCAAGGATAAAGGAATAAACAAAAAATAGTCAGAAAAAAACACAAACAGTAAAACCTAATGTAAGCTATGGACTATAGTTAATAGTACAATTATAGTATTCTCTCATCAATTGCAACAAAGGTACCATACAAAGGGAAATATTAATAGTGGCAGCAGGTATTTATGAGAACTCTGTTTTCCCTGTAATCCTACTTCTTCTCTTAAAAAAAAAAAGCACATTAAAAAAAGAGAGAGAGAGAGAGAGATCAACAAAAGCTGAGCGAATTTGTCACTACAGACTTGCCCTCAGGAAGAAGGGAACTAATATCAGATCAAAACTTGGGTCTGTAGAAGGAAACAAAGGGTATCAAAAACAGTAAACACGGGGGTAAAAGTAAAAAATCATCCTTTTTTTCTTCTCAATTTCAAGCAAAAACAATAACATTATATTCACACGTTTATTACATACATAGATATAAAAATATATATAAAAATCACGTAAAAGAAATGGGAGAAAGTGGATTTTTATTGTTGTAAGGTTCTCACATTTTTAACTCTCATTAACTCTAAGACTGTTAAGCTCTGAATACATTTTCTAATCCCTAGAGCAACCTAAAAAGCCAACAAAGAAATTAAAAAGGAATATTAAAAAATATTTGATTAAACCCAAAGAGGACAGGAATGGGGGAGAGAATTTATGGATGAATTTCAGATAACTAAACACAAACCAAACCATAACAGTAATTATATTAAATATAAATGAACTAAACACCACAGTTAAGAGTCAGCAGCTATAAAAAGCAGCTTCAAAACAGACTTTCTAATATTTCTTTATGAAATAAAGTATATATAAATACATGTTTATATACATTTTCTATAAGTTAGCATCATTCTACAGGAAAATTAATATGGTATGAAATATTCAACTCTAAAGTAGCAAGATTACGTAAGCCAAATGTAAAGCTTACTCCAGCTACTCTATACATTAATACCATGTATGATGGTTACGTTTATGTGTCAACTTGGCCAGGTGTTGGTGTCCAGGTGTCTGGTCAAGCAAGCACTGGACATTTGTGGCTGGTTAATAAACCAGAAGGCTAGTGTATTAAATCAGCCAACTGCCTGCACCTGTGACTGATTATATCAAAGGGCATATCTTCCCCAATTAGAGAATTCCGTCAGCTAGATTTAATCCAATGAGTTGAAGACTTCTAAGGAAAAGAGAGAGAGGGCCTTCACTTCTTCAACTAGCCAGCAAAGCGTCTCCTGAGGAGTTCATTGAACACCTTCATCGGAGTTGCCAGTCTTGCTGCCTGCCCTACGGAATTTGGACTTGTGCATCCCCAGTTGTGTGAGACACTTTCATAAAATCTTATATTTACAGATATCTCTTGTTGATTCTGTTTCCTTAGAAAACCCAAACTAATACACCATGCTACTGAACTCACTCCAACTCTCTCTGAACAAGTCTGCTTACCTTTGAGAAACAGTGGGAAGAGAGGTAATGCACGAGAAGGAAACTGGCTCTCAAGATGAGTTTATAGTGACTTAAAATTTCTACTCAGAAATTCAGTTAATTATTGTGGTATAGTTACTGTGTTGGTACAGGGTCTGTTCCTTCAGCTGTTTCAGGGTCAGACCTGATCCCATCAGCATAGACAGTGGTGCTATTTCTCAGAACAAACTGAAACTAATATATGACTGACATATAAATATCGTATTGACCATAATGACAATACATATAAATATATCTAGTGTCACAGGGAACAAAATTTTCATATCTATATGACCAGCTGAATATTTCACCATAGGCAGACTTTCTGAGAAATGAAATTGAAATGCTGCTGGGTAAATGTGGACTCAAACAAGAGAAATTTTGTTAAATGAAGCAATTTTCTAACAGACAAAAATATGTTTCCTTCGCCGTTACAGGAATGGTCTTGCCAAAAATATTGACTAAAGTTCACTGACTAAGGCTTCTCCCTTAGAAGGTGATTTTTCCATGTTTCAATGGCTAAACAATTCTCCTTTCCACTTGAAAGACTTTATGTAGATAAACTAAATATTTATTCCACTAAGTTAAATTCAAGTCTTACTGTAAAGCCCACAAGTCATTCTGTTTCTTTACTGTGAACTGATATACCTCTGCTTGGTGCCTGTATGCACCAACCCTGAAGTTTATGATATTAAGAGGGTTACCTCATTAGTGCTTGAGAAGTTGATTTTTAAAAAATACATTTAACAAATATTCATCGAGCATCTACTGTGTGATAAGCAATGTTGTAGATACAGTGGTAACAAAACTCAAGTGCTGACAACCACAATGATGAATACTTTCAGCAGCTTGAGAGAAACCCAGTGACAAACTTCTTTTAAGGTATCCCATTTGGAAAAAAGCCTGGGGACATTGGACAGCTCCTACTACAAAATACACTAAAATAGCATTTGGAAAAAGCAAAAAATTATTTGTTACATTTTCCTGTAGTTAACTGACTGACAACCAGATTTATCTTCTCTCTGTGGTCAGGTTAACTCAACATTTACTCTCAGATTCATAATATAGCTACTGGTGCTGCTGTTGCTACTACTAATAATACACAGAATTGGATCTCTGTTTCTATGTTTCTTTTTATTCCTTTTTAAACACATAAATGACCTCTGCCTTAATCCCATTAACACAGGTAAGCTCCAAACAATCTAGTCCTTAACTACTGTTTCCTAGTCATCTTCAGGTTATCAAATTCAAATTAGTCATATATCAAATACAAGGAAAGCAATTAAGTTGTTGAAAATGTATCTTAAATTCTTACTTAAATGGTACTGTGTTCTCCTATATTACCTGGAGTGAAGCAGAAAAGCAAAAGTAACAGCTTTATATGATCCTGCTCAAAGATAAGCGATCCCGAGTACTCAAGAAGACCCATTCTCTCTAGAGTTATAAAACTGGAAGGAAAATAACTAAACAGTGGAGAAAATTACCTACAACTCACTGAAAATAATTCAGAAGGCTATCAAAATATTAATAAGAAACTGTCAAACATTTCTCCAAAGAGCTTGTATCATTTTGCACTTTCACCAACATGCATGAGAGTTCCAGTCGATACACTCCCTAACTTGTCAGTCCTTAAAGTTTTAGCCATCTAGTAGATAACAAATAGCATCTTCTTTTTAATCTACATTTCTCTAATGACTGATTTTTGAATGTCTTTTCATGTGCATACTGGCCATTTATATATCTTCTTTTATAAAATTTCTGTTTAAATTTTTTGCCCTTTTCTTTATTGGGTTGTCCTCTTATTATGGAGCTGTAAGAGCTCCCTATACATAGTGAATTCAATTCCTTTGTCAGATATAATATGTATTGTGAATATTTTATCCCAAACTGTAGCCGTCTTTTCATTTTCTTTGTGGTGTCTTTCAAAAGGCAGAAGTTTTTAATAGTTTGTCAATTTTTTCTTGTACGGTTAATGTTTTTTATGTCCTGTCTAAAAAATCTTTGCCTACATCAAAGGTCACAAAGATTTTCTCCTATATTTTTATCCATACAGTTTATAGTTTTACATTTTACTTTTACATTTAGGTCTATAATCCATTTCAATTTAGTTTCTGTGTGTATGATGTCAGGTATAGGTTGAGATTTCCCCATACTGATATCCAGTTGCTCCACCATCATTTATTAAAATGACTATCTTTTTCCCAGTGAATTATCTCAGCATCATTGTCAAAAACCGTACGGGTCTTTCTGGAATCTCTACTCTGTCCCATGGATCTATACTATATATTTATATATTTAACCAAGAGAAATGAAAATACATGTCCTCAAAGGACATACACATGAATGCTTATAACAACTTTTTTATATTAGTCCCAAACTGAACACAACCAAATGTCCATCAACAAGTAAATGGACAAATTATGTCATAGCCATATAAGGGAAACTTAGCAATAAAGAGAAATGAATTACTAATACAAGCAACAAGGATGAATTTCAAAAATACTATGCTACGAGAAAGAAGTCAGACATGAAAGAGTATATACTGTATGAATCCACTGATATGAAATGCTAGTACAGGCAAAACTTATGTATATTGATAGAAATCAGATCAGAGATTGTTTGGGACCCGAGTTAGGGACTGAGTGGAAAGAAGTATGAGGAACATTTTTATGGAAATATGCTAAATCTTGATTGTGGGGGTGTTAATAGGAATGTATATGTTTGTCAAAACTCATAGGATTGTACACTTAAAATGGATATATTTTACAGTATAAAAAATTACACCTCAAAAAAATTGATGTTTAAAATATGAATAGCTTCTAATTTTAAAATATCAATTTGTAAAATGTAACCTCCCTCAAAAAAAATCTCAAATTCATTTCAATTAATACCAGAAGAAGACAGTAACAGAAGGAGTAAATCATCTTCAGGAATTAGAACTCTTTAGAATGAGAAGCAGAAGGGCACTGACTGTCTAGAATAATAGTACTGTCCAAAAGAACTTTCTGCAACAATGAAAACATTCTTTATCTATACGGTCCAATACAGTAGCCACAAACCCGATGTGGCTGCTGAACACCTGAAATGTGGCTAGTACAGCTGAGTAAGTTTTTTATTTTATATTAATTTAAATTTAACTGTAAATAGCCACATGAGACTAGTGGCTACAATACTGGACAGCAAGGTCTAAAAGATACATATCAATGAAAAAATCTACTAGAAAACATACTCATGGTTCTAAGTCAGGTAAAAGAAATGGATGTATTCTTCAAATAGAGTATTAAAAAAAAAAAAACCCAGGAAAGACAGACTAGTAACTGGGGACTTCACAACTCTCAAAATCTCTACTAAAAAATATTTTCAACTATATGAAGTTTTCTAACAAGTTCCTGATATACTTGATTTTCTTTTATCAGTAGATTAATAAAATAAGGAAGGAACTTCAATTCTGAATATATTTGTCAGCAATAATGAGGAATAAGTTTGAGAAGAAATGCCAGGAAACAGGGAGAAAGTGCTCAAATAATTTTCGAGTTCACATCGGACAAGGAAGGAAATACTGGCATAGTTAGATATGATACAGATCAGTAAAGTGGATTTCAAAAGCTTCATTTAAATAATAGGCTATGGATTCATAACTTGGCATCTAAAAGGAAAGACTATAGAGAGGCTTTAAAAACTGAAATTCTATATAAACAATTACAAATAATCCTATGTTTTAAAAGACAGAGGAAAAACAAAATTTATCTAAGAAGACCAACCAACACAGCTGCAGAGAATTTATCCACATAGTTCAGATTTAAAAGGTACATATACAACAGTCAGGAAAAAAAGGTAAACACGTACAGATGAACATAAAAGAGTAGCACATAAAAAAGGAACATAACAGCGGTAAAAACAAAAGAAAAGGCTTGGGGAAGGGGAGTTTATTCAGACCAGAAAGAACAATGAAGAAGTCAGAATTCCACAAGTACACCCCTGTATACGCTAGAGGCAGAAAAAAAGCAGGAACTCCTTAATTCCCTTTTCATTTTCCTCTTCTATGTCCAAGAGAATGTTCGCCTGATTCTGTAAGTCAAAAGTGGTGGATACATGACATTTCTCTACATTAAAAGCATTCTCTATCTGCTAATTTAAGGTTATTTCTTAACAAACTGCTATCAGCAGAAAAATCTGTGATATTTTGTGATTATACATCTAAGTGAAGCAAATAGCAATCAATAAATTCAAAACAGAGGATAACCCACAAAGCTCTTTACTCCATTCCTGCTTTATCTGAATCAAATAGCAAGGCAGGGCGTTAACAAAATTGTCTGAAGAAAAGAGTACAACCTAGCTTGCATTATTTTTCAAGGAGTTCATACAAATTACCACAGAAGAAACAATCTAAAAGAAAAATAAGCTTAAAATAAGGTCGATACACACACACACACACACACACACACACAGAAAAAAGATACAAGGTCCTAGGTCTTGCCTAATAAAAGAAAATATGCTAACAAACTAAGCCCTTGAGCTTAAAGCTTGCACCTACGAACCTTATTTCTGTAATAACAAAACCAAGCCTAATTATAATTAATGCCTAAGAATCACTCCCTTGAAAACCTCATTGCTCAAATGTGGCCCTTCTCTAAATCAACTCTTCAAATAAACTCACTACCTTCCCCGCTATGTGGGACCTGACTCGCAGGGATGAGAATCCCTGGCGTTGAGGGATTATTACCAAGCATAAATCAGTGATGCATTTAGAGAAAGACCTTGGTCAAAAGGGGGAAATATTAAATAATAGAGTTTTTATGGCTAAAAGATTTCAAATAGAGTTGGGAGGTCATTCTGGAGGTTACTCTCAGGTAGGTTTCAGCCACATTTCACAAACTGCCACCATAAGCAAAGCCTCAAACAAAATGCTCCTGGGGGCCCTAGGGGTGTTCAGACACAATAGACAAGCCACATGGCTACAAGAAATCAAGACCGCCTTGGCAGTCTCTATCTGGGAATCTATGAGATGCTATCTCCCCAATATAACATAGTTATATTTACTTACAAATCCCCTAATCATGATTCTTATTTGAACCTATAAATTTTCAATTTACTTGTTTATTTCTCAGAGACTTAAAGCCTCTGGATTGTTCCTATACCAATTGAGTCCTGAAACCCAGCAGGTATGCAGTCAACTCCCAGTCTCCAGTTCTTCAGACTCACCATGGACAACTAACAAAATGATGATGATGGGTCAGCCCCATCCTGAAAACAAGGAGTACCTTCAACTGCAAGCAAAACAATTTCATTCTTCCGCCCATAATATCTATCTCCCTCCTTAGCCTGAAGCAGCCAGAGTGGTCACCATCCCAAATCCCTCAAGATTGAGAAATGAACAAAAATGAAGAGGAACTCTAACCACTGACTACAGTGGATTTATTGTTATTGCAGCTATTTTGTGTTAGCTGAATAATTTGTGACATTGTTATTAAAAAGAGAGAGATAAAGGGACATGGTGTCCCTTTAAAAGGTATACATGTTATTGTTGAATTTGGGTAATGGGTAAAAAAGAGTTCTTTGTAATATCCTTGCAACTTCTCTGTATATCCAAAGTTATTTCAAAATAAACATTTAACATTAAAAATTTTAAAAAGATATAAGGCCAATAAACATCCAAATGTTGCTTATTACAAGGGATGACAGTGTGACTGTGAAAACTTTGTGGATCACACTCCATTTATCCAGTGTATGAATGGATGAGTGGAAAAATGGGGACAAAAACTAAATGAAAAATAGGGTGGGGTCTGAGGGGTGATTTGGGTGCTCTTTCTTACTTTTATTTTTTATTCTTATTTTTATTCTTTCTGGTATAAGGAAAATGTTCAAAAAATAGACTGGGGTGATGAATGTACAACTATATGATGGTACTGTGAAGAGCTGATTGTACACCATAGATGACTGTATGATATGTGAAGGTATCTCAATAAAACTGAATTTTAAATTAAAAAAATGTTGCTTAACCTCACAGCTGAAGAAATGTAATCAAATACTACACCATTCTTTGCCAAAAAATTGCAAAAAGTTGAAGTATGATAATATTCACTATGCAAGGGTTGCGAGGGGGAAAAAAACTACTTGCTTACACATTGGTGAAAATATGAAACAGTAATTTTTTTTAGTGTAAAAAGTTTAAACCATGTACTGTTTGACCCAGCAACTTCCTGCTAAGAATTTACACTAAGGATATACTTGCAGAAAAACATCAAAATGTATGCATGAAGAGGTTTATTAGAGCACTGCTTTCAATAGCAAAAAGAAAAAAAAAAATTGGAAGCAAACTACACAATGGGAGAAAAGATTTGGAAACCATATATCCCAAAAAGAATTAATATCCAGAATATATAAAGAAATCTTTCAACTTAACAACAAAAAGACAAATGACTCAATTAATAAATGGGCCAAAGATTTGAATAGACATCTCTCCAAAGAAGATACACAACTGGCCAGAAAGCAAATGAAAAGATGTTCAACATTATTAGCCATCAGGAAAATGCAAATCAAAACCACAATGGGAGACCATTTCATACCCTTTAGAACGGCTGCTATTAAAAAAAATGGAAAACAACAAGGGTTGGAGAGAAAGTGGAGAAACAGGACCATTCATTCATTGCTGGCGACAAGGTAAAATGGTGCAGCCACTGTGGAAGACAGTTTGGTGGTTCCTCAGAAAGTGAAGTATAGAACTACCATAGGATCTGGCAGCCCAACTGCTAGATATATACCCAAAGAACTGAAAGCAGGGACCCAAACAGATATTCGCACACAAATGTTCATAGTGGTATTATTAACAACTACCAAAAGATGGAAGCAACCCAAGTTTCCAACTACCAATGAATGGATAAATAAAATGTGGTACATACCTACAATTGGAATATTATCCAGCCATAAAAAGGAATGATGTCCTGATACACGTGACAACATGGATGAACCCTGAAAACATGTTGAGTGAAAGCCAAACAGAAACGGAAAAATATTGTATGAGCTCACTGATTTGAAACAATCAGAAAAAGCAAACTCATGGAGTCAGAATCCAGAATATGGTTCCCAAGGGATGGGGTGGGGATAGGAATGGGATGTTAATGCTTAAAATGT
This sequence comes from Choloepus didactylus, assembly GCF_015220235.1. Classification (NCBI taxonomy): domain Eukaryota; kingdom Metazoa; phylum Chordata; class Mammalia; order Pilosa; family Megalonychidae; genus Choloepus; species Choloepus didactylus. The sequence continues at coordinate 46,237,390 of NC_051321.1, forward strand.
ACAGGGTTCTTATTTGGAATGATTAAAATGTTTTGGTAATGGATGGTGGTAACGGTAGCACAACATTGTTAATGTTATTAATGGCTGAAATATACATTTGAACTTGAATTAAACGGGGAAATGTTAGACTGTATATATGGTAACAATAAAATATATTTTTATCTTTATTCTGAACTACACTATACAGTGAACCCTGAGTTAAACAATGGACTACAGTTAATATTACAGTTACAAAAATGTGCTATCATCAATTTTAACACATGTTCCATACTCATGAAAGGTGTTAATAATAGGGTAGTATATGGGAATCCTGTATTTTATACATGATTGTTCTGTAAACCCACAACTCCTCTAAAAAAGGGAAGGAAAAAGTGGAAACCTAAATGCCCATCACAGAGGACTGCTTATGGCATGCCCATAAAATGTAATAAAAAACAGACATTAAGAAAATTACGTAGATCTCCATATGCCAATACGGATGATCCCTAAAATATATTAAATGAAAAAAAAAAAAAAAAAAAAGCAACACCCAGAAGAGTATACAATATGTTCCCATTTGCTTTCTTGAAAAAGTGTGTATAAGCTGAAAAAAATTTTTGAAAAGAATGTATGAAACTTTCAATTGTAGATAACTTTGGGAAGAGGGTCTGAGAATAGGCGGTGACAGTAGGAGAAATTTTTAGGAGATATCTGTCATCTTTAGGCTATATCCAAACACCATTCCAATTTGCAGAGAATTTCAAAAAGTAAGATGCAGATATTCCTTTCCCCTTACTTCTCTTCTCATGCATGCAGACCTGAGACCAAATAGGTTCTACTGCTCTGGACACTAACTCCTAAGGAGTGAGGGCAAGGTGCAGGAGAAATCAGAAATTATTCACAGATATCACCAGAGAAGCTGAAAGTTCACAAGCATAGTCATCAGTATCCAGATATGAGTTACTATTGGGACAGCAAGTGTCTAAGAAGTGTCTAAGAAGTGTCTAAGTGTCTAAGAAGTGTCTAAGAATTGCTCTCGCTGCAAACTTGCTGCAAACTCTTAGCCATGACTTGCTTCCCTTAGCTTCTGCCCATTTTCCAAGCCTGGTTCTCTAGCAGTGAACTAATAAACATCCATTCAATAAATTCCTTTCTGATTAAGTCAAGTGGAATCATTTTCTGTTGCTCACAATCAAGTACCCTGAATTCTATAACCTTTGAAAAAGTTTTATTCCTTTCTTATATAGTATTTTTCCTATAGTGTTGTTGTTTTTAAGAGGGGTTGGTGAAATCAGACCGTTTTTTTTTTCTCTCTTTAATATTTGAACTTCATAACTTCTTATCTAGCACTGTGGGCAACAGTGAGATTGGGAGGGAAATAAACAATCTATTTAAGAGAAAATACAGTCACATTAAAAAAGGAGGGGGGTATAGATCCTTCAAAGAATTTAAATACTACCCAGGGAAACATTCACCATGGCTGCCCCTCCCACTTCCTCCTCTCACCTCCCAAGGATTTCATACCCACAGTTATCTCATTGCCTGATAAATCTGATACAATAGAGGTGTAAAAAAAAGCAAGAAAACAGGACTTGCTAAGGAGAAATGGGAGAACTTGCCTACAGACATTTAGAAAGCAAAGACTAAAAAACTGGATAGACAAGACCAGAGAGGTAAACCCCTCAAAACCTGGACAATCTAGAATACAGATCCTTCAAATACAGCTACACCTTACTTAACTAATTTCAATATATAAAAACCTGAATTCATTAAAGACAAATACAATATTCTATGATACTCAATTGAGTATCTAAAATAAGCTGTACATTTACTAATAAATCAATAACGTACACGCCAAGATTTAATGATTGATTCTATGAATTAGATAGAGTAGAAATTATAAATTCAAATGTCTGGTGGTAATCAAATACATTCAAGTAGACAGAGTAGAAAATGAGAATTCTCTACCCAATGTCACCAAGGCTAGGAAACACTGGATAGAGAAGTCAGGCATTACACAACTCCTGAGTGTTGTCAAAAGGACTGTGAGCCCAGGACTGACATATTCTCCAACTTCTCAAAAGAAGCTGGAAGCACAGCTTTGTATGTGAAATATCCTGATTTTTAAATATAGGCAATAAATTCCAATTTTAAACACTGTGTGCACACCAACACTCTGTTAAACAAAACAGTGGACATCAACAGGTCCAAGAGTTTCCAGTTTTTGTCCTCTGATATACAAGATTACATGGCTATTAAGGAAATTGGCTTTGGAATCTGACAGACCTGGACTCAACCCTCAGCCTCACTACTTATCAGCTCTGGCACTTGGGGAAGTTAACATCTTTTAAACCATCTATGAAATAGGGATAGGTTTACTGTAGAGATTTAACAAAATGACAAATGTATACTGCTTATACAACTATTACACATTATAAATAAATGCACAATAAATATTACCTATTATTAAAATACAAAAAACTGAATTGGTACAGATAATATAAATACTGTCTAATCCATTAAGGCTCTAGGAAGTAAGACTAACAAAAGAAGTGGGCGGGAGTGACTGCTTAAAGGGCAGAAGGTTTTCTTTCGGGGTGATGAAATGTTTTGGAATTTGATAAGAGATGGTCATTGCACAACACTGTGAATGTACCAAATGCCACTGAATTGTACACTTCAAAATGGTTAATTTTATGATATGTGACTTTAGTCTCAATTGTTTTCTAAAAGTGGGGAATGGAAGCAATAGGAGGGAAGGAAAAGAATAAGAAGTCGCTGGAAAGGGAGAAGATTTGAATTAATATTCTTTCTTCTAAATTATTTTGAAGTTTCTCTTTAAATAATCTCTTTTCAATTCCTTTCCCTGACTCAACAGCCAATAATGATAATGTTGAATAGACAAACACTTTCTTTTTTGAATGACAAATCAACAAACAATTAAGGTTGATTAGAAAATCAACATGTAATTAAGATGAATATTTGAAAAGTTTTTCTAGGAAGAAAATGTACATAATAGCACAAAAGGAAGGAGAGGGGCTCCTGAATCTGACTAGAGCTGCCCATACATGTGTCAAAAAGCTGACAGTATATAAGACAACGGCTGACTGCTTTGAAAAATCACTATATATTAGAAGACTGAGCTCTAAGCATTTCCTTATGATAAATATGGGAGAATCTCCCGATCTAAAATCTTTCCAATAAAAGAAGAGGAAGTAAAAATATTCCGTGTTCATGGATAAGAAGGCTAAATGTCATTAAGATGTCAATTCTACCCAAACTCATTTACAGATTCAATGCAATTCCTATCAAAATTCCAACAACCTACTTTGCAGACTTGGGAAAGGAAGTTATCAAATTTATTTGGAAGGGAAAGATGCCTCGAATTGCTAAAAACATTCTAAAAAAGAAAAGGGAAGTAAGAGGACTTATACTCCCTGACTCTGAAGCTTTATTATAAAGTCACAGTAGTCAAAACAGCATGGTACTAGCACAAAGACAGACATATTGATCAATGGAATCAAATTGAGAATTCGGAGACAGGCCCCCAAAACCACTGAACTGGGACATAACACTCTATCCAACAAATGGGGCTGGGAGAGCTGGATATCCCTATTCAAAAGAATGAAAGAGGACCCCTACCTCACACTCTACACAAAAATTAACTCAAAATGGATTAAAGACCTCAATATAAGAGACAGTACCATAAAACTCCTAGAAGATAATGTAGTGAAACATCTTCAAGACCTTGTATTGAGAGGTCACTTCTTAGACCTTACACTCAAAGCACAAGCAACAAATAAATGGGAACTCCTCAAACGTAAAAGCTTCTGTACCTCAAAGGAATTTGTCAAAAAGGTGAAGAAGCAGCCAACTCAATGGGAAAAATATTTGGAAGTCCTATCTCTGACAAAAGACTGATATCTTGCATATATAGAGAAATCCTACAACTCAACGACAATAGTATAAACAGCCCAATTATAAAATGGGCAAAAGATATCAAGACAGTTCTCTGAAGAGGAAATACAAATGGCCATAAAAAACATGAAAAAATGTTCAGCTTCACTAGCTATTAAGGAGAAGCAAATTAAGACCACAATGAGAATCATCTCACACCAATTAGATTGGCTGCCATTAAACAAACAGGAAACTACATATGCCGGAGAGGATGTGAAGAAATTGGAACTCTTATTCATTGTTGGTGGGACTGTATAATGGTACAACCATTCTGGAAGACAGTCTGGCGGTTCTTTAGAAAACTAGATATAGAGCTATCCTTTGATTCAGCAATTTCACCTCTTGGTATATACCCGGAAGACCTGAAAACAGTGACACAAACAGATTATCTGCACACCAGTGTTCATAGCAGCATTATTCACAATTGCCAAGAGATGGAAACAATCCAAATGTCCTTCCAGAGATGAGTGGATAAACAAAATGTGGTATATACACACGATGGAATACTACAAGGCAGTAAGAACGAACGAGGTCGTGAAACATATCACAACATGAATGAATCCTGAACACATAATACTAAGCAAAATAAGCCAGGCACAAAAAGAGAGATATTGTATGTTACCACTAATGTGAACTCGTGAAAAATGTAAAATAAATGGTTTATACTGTAGAATGTAGGGACCTAGTGATAGATAGCAAATAGTGAAGGGAGAATGATAATCTAATAAGACAGAGAAGTTACAGAGGGTAAACTTCATGTTATGGGAATGCTGAGGAATGACTGGTTTGTTAATTTTTGGGGGGTATGGTAGGTTTGCAGAAATGTAGTTATTATAGGTTATTTGTTTGTCTTATTCCTTTGTTGGGTTACAGTTTGTTTATTTTCTTGGGGTAGGGTAGGAACATGTTGGAAGCAATGTAGTTATTTCAGGTTATTTGTTTTTCTTACTACTTTGGTTATGGTTTGTTAATTTTCTTGGGGTATGATAGGAATATGTTGGAAGCAATGTAGTTATTTTTAGGTTGTTTTTTCTTATTCCTTTGTTTCGGTTTTGTATGAAATGTTTTTTTATTGTTTGTTTTTAAATTTTTTGATAAAGTTAAAAAAACAATGAATGAGTGTTAAAAATCAACAACGGGGGGAGGTGGGGAATGGAATGTTTTCAATGTTCGTTTAATTTTAATTTTAACTTTATTTTCTGAAGTAATGAAAATGTTCAAAGATTGTGGTGATGAATGTACAACTATATGATGATACTATGAACAACTGATTGTACACTTTGAAGGATTGTACGTTATGTGACTATATCTCAATAATTGCATTTTAAAAAAACAGAAGAGGAAGTTGAATTATTTCCTACAGATTCAGGCTAGGAGAGAATATTTTTATACGCAGCATTTTTCAAAATCATTCAACATATCCTAGAAGGATGATATTAGATGTGTAAAGAAACAAAGAAAGAAAGAAAGAAAGAAAGAAAAAAGAGAGAGGTAAAAGAGGAAAAAGAGTAAGAAAGACAAAGTAAAGATGAAAGGGAGAAGGGTGGAAGGGAAAAGAGGAGAGAGAGAGGAGGATGAGAGAAAAAAGAGGAAGAGGGAGAGAGAAGAAGGGAGAGAAGGAGAGAAAGGATGAGGGGGGGTAAGGGAGAAAAGAGAGGAAAGGGAGGGAAGAAAAAAAAGAGAAGGAAAGAAAAAGAGCATGGAAGAAAGGAGGGAAGGAAGGAAGGGGAAAGAAAACAAGGAAAAGAAACAGCATACCAGATCTCCCTCAAGAGATTTAAAATGTATAGTGGCACATTAAAAGAATCTGAAGTAAGAAAATCAGTTCACCTACGTTAAATCTACATTTTCCTGATTTATTAGGGCAGAACAGTTCTTACACTACATCTGTTAAATACATGAAGCACTAATTTGGTAAAGACTGCTTAGATTAATACCAGATAATACATAAATTAGATAATTTCAATAATCTGAGGGATAAGAGTAACATACATATCAAACACTAATCAATTACCTTAATAAAACATTTCTTCATATTACCAGCAAAACAGGAAAGAGCTTAGGGGGAAAAAAAGGTGGGAAAGAAAGTAATAGCAAGAGGAAAGTGAAAAAAAAAAAAAAAAAAAAATTGGGAACAGCTAACATTCCTTCCATGAAATGTACCTGTCCTGTCCTTTTAATTCTTATTGCTTATTGAACAAATTCTTACTGCTTATTAAGCAAAACACAGTATTTCCTGTTTGGGGGGGAAAGCATACGAAAAATAAAGAATTAGAGAAGGTTAAAAAAAAAAAACATTATCCTTTGGACATCCCTATAGAGAGGGCAAGGAAAAATGCATCTGAGAATAGTTTTGTTAACAGAAATGTAAAGGTATAAGAAAGATCCATTTTTCACTGAGACATTATCACCATTGATTACCACTGTGCCCAGGACAGTATGAATCAATCAAGGAAATCAATCACTTAGCTACTGCAGACAATCATTCCCTTGGAGAGATTACTCTTAAGCAAATTACTTGGGAATTTTTTTATTTTTTTAAATTTTAGTTTATAGGAAAAACTATACCCCACTTTGGAGATACTGTTCATCTACCTTCTCTCATAAAAGAAGGGGGAAGGGGACAGTAGAAGCCACCAAGGCCTTATTGGCCACTTAACCTCACAATTAAAAAAAAAAACAAAAACAAACAAGATAAAACAAACCAAAACAAGGACAGATCATATATCTAGCTTATGATTTTTCATTTTGATAAACTACTAACCTTCCATAGGGGATGTCAAGATCAGTTGGCTAAAATAACCATTAGCTAAATAACAATGCAGGCTCATAAAACTTTCTTTGTAACAGATTTTTACAAAGCAATAAAGCTAGGTAGAATATACCACATGTGATAAACTTCAACCTTGGTTACTTACTACAAACTGAATGTGTGAATCTTTTAATTCAGAAGCATAAAGGCAGGGGTTATGAAATAGGAAGAGCCCAAAATGTTTCTTAGCATAGTATTTTCTTGGTGAAGTTATTACAGTCTTAAGTCTCATAATCACTTGAACAGGACCAGAAACTGGACTTTATCAGTAAACTTTATCAGTAACAAACTCACAATCATAAGAGATGAATTCACATTCACAAGAGACCAATGTAAAAACTAGCATGCCAGATTAATTTACCATGAGGATACCCTTACAGTGATCAGAACACTTCTATTCAGAGCACTCATATTCTTCTTCAATATGAGTATTAATCTGGCTTGGTTGAATTAATACTTGACTGAATACAGAATTAGGGTAATGTGAAGTATGCCATCTTGTGAGATATTTTATTCAGGCCATAAGAGGCCTGCTAAACACTTCTGCAAGTAGCAGAAAATGCTTGTTTGTTGATTATGTTGTTCATTTCCTAGATTCTCCATCTCTCTAGATTCAAAATTTACCACCCTGATTCTTTTTCCTATGTTCCATAGCATTTTCTTTAGATGTTTTACTGTCACTAAGTTATATCAAGCTGCTACTCCCAGGGGCCTTCAATGTTTAGCATCCTTCCACTACTATGCCCTGCCTGTGAGAAGACAAATTTATTCTCCTATTTCCAATTTCTTCAATAATACCTCCTATACTCCCAAATGTACCACCTACAATTGTAACAGAAATTATAAATAAGTCCTTTGTAGATACTGAAATTTAATTCTTAACAAAATATAAGCACTTCAAAAATCCAATTGAACACCAATACTGCAAAAAAAAACTGTGCCTCAAAGCAAGTTGCTAAAAATTAACCACCTAGAAAAACACTTATGACTAACTCAGATAAGAGCACAGGTAGGCTTGCATACGCAATGATTATAAAAGGATTCTATATCCGCATAGTGCTTTATAAGTTACAAAGTGCTCTCCTAGCCATTACAACATTTTATTCTTATAGCCATCATAATATTTAAATTGAAAGTCTCCAGGAAAAATGCTTATGAGAAAGAGCGTAAAGGGAATTTTAACTTTTAAAATCACTAAAGTTCCTACTGACAATTTACAGATAATTTATTCATACATATGTATTTTTGCTCTAAAATCAATTAAGACTCTTCACAAAACAGACATATATTCCTTCTCTCACAAAATACACCATGTATTACCTGGGTCATAAATATATTAAAGAAATTATTTAAATGGGCCTTGAGAAATAAATTATTCTAGATTGATAATTACTTGGAAAATTATGAAAAATTACAAAAACTGGCAAGGTTAGGCTTTGGTATGTCTAACATACCTTTCTGTAGCCCTTGTACCAAACACTTCTTCAGGAGCTTTGTACACTTATGCCCCATTAAAAACTGCTCTCTGTAAAATTACATGGTTATCAGTCATTTACACTTTAGTATAAATAAATTAAAGTGTAAATTCACTCCAGTATTTTAAGACTAATCCCCAACTGTGAGATAAAAGGCAAAAAAAAAAAAAAAAAAAAAAAAAAAAAAAAAAACAATGTAATGGAATTCAGACATCAGTTAACCTTGTAGAATTTTACAGAGTCCATGAAATCATATCACATAAGCATAAATTTTTAGTAATATGTATAAGGTCAATTGTTATCCAATGGGTTGTATCCCCTTGAGGTCCATTTGATACATTAAGCAAAAAAGGAAGTTAGAGTACTACCATAAAAAAGTTCACATCACAGAATACATCTTTTTTTGCAGTTTCATTTTCTAAACGAAAATACAACATGCATGTAATACACATTAGTATTTGAAAAAGAAAATAAAAAAAGATCTTACCTTACTACGTCATCAATGTTGTTCCTGTACACACCTTCAAGTCTTTCTGCAGGAAACCCCATAGCAATAATGTTTGGATAAATATCTGAGTACTTAAGTTAAGGAAATATCTGAAATATGCAACAATGCAAACTAAATGCACACATTTTAAAACATCAGCTGATTATAAAAAGCAAGTTTTTCCCACTACCACTCTAGTAATAAAAAGTAAGTTATAATCCATCATATGTAATTAAGAAATATTGGTAATATATATGAAATCCAAAAAAAGATCCTCGAAACAATTATACAGCAAGATAACTTTTGAACCCCTCTACTTAGTACATTAAAAATGCACCTATTGTACGCCTAAGAGTCTCCCCCTGAGTACCTCTTTGTTGCTCAGATGTGGCGCTCTCTGAGCCATCTCGACAGGTGAACTCGCTGCCCTCCCCCCTACGTGGGACCCAACTCCCAGGGGTGTAAATCTCCCTGGCAACGCAGACTATGACTCCTGGGGATGAATGTGGACCCGGCATCGTGGGACTGAGAGTATCTTCTTGACGAAAAGGGGGATGCAAAATGAGACGAAATAGTTTCAGTGGCTGAGAGATTCCAAATGGAGTCGAGAGGTCACTCTGGTGGACATTCTTATGCACTATATAGATAACACCTCTTAGGCTTTAATGTATTGGAATAGCTAGAAGTAAATACCTGAAACTACCAAACTCCAACCCAGCAGTCTGGACTCCTGAAGACAATTACATAATAATGCAGATTACAAGGGGTGACAGTGTGATTGTGAAGACCTTGTGGATCACACCCCCTTTATCTAGTGTATGGATGAGTGGAGGAATGGGGATAAAAACTAAAGGACAAATGGGGTGGGATGGGGGGATGATTTGGGTGTTCTTTTTTCACTTTCATTTTTTATTCTTGTTCTGGTTCTTTCCGATGTAAGGAAAATGTTCAGAGATAGATTGTGGTGATGAATGCATAACTGTTATCATACTGTGGACAGTGGATTGTATATCATGGATGATTGTATGGTGTGTGAATGTATTTCAATAAAACTGAATTTAATAAAAAAAATGCACCTATTGTAAAAGGTAACCTTAGTATTTCACTATTTAGGTACACAAGAAAAATTATAACTTCAGGAGTTTGAAAATCATAGAACTAAAGTATCTTGGGCCAAAACCAAAAATCTGCATCCGCCTGAAAAGACTTAACTGCACAACTTCTAATCTTTCATGCTTAAAAAAAGGCACCATATTACAGAGAAAAGTGGGAGTCAGAATGTCAGATTTTAGAGCTGGTCATGCCTCTAACTAGTTGCATGATTTAGACAAGTCACTTAACCTTTTAAGACTTCAATTTTCTCATCTACATGTTGAGAAGGTTGAAAGAGAAAAACTACTAAGGTCCCTTCCAGCCTTTGGTGTCAAGTCTATGACACTGAACTGAGGTAGAAACTTATTTTCCCTTCCAATCAATGCAGTCATTATTTAGCATGCTCATCATATTCACTTATGTTACAAACTGCAGTTGGCATAAAAAGAACCTGTAGACTCAAGAACTTACAACCAGATAACTATAAAAACCCACCATCAATCTACATTTCTATGCATTTTATCCTTCACACCAAATCTCATTCTTCCTTTAGCTCTATCTATCCTCTCTAATCTTAATGATTTTCCAACACAGACCTTTCACTCCAGCCAAGCTAATCTGTCTGAAACCTCCCTTAAAGACCATCCCTAAAGAACTCTACCCACATACTTCTGGGCATATTCAGCTTCCAAATACAATTCAAAATTCACCTAATCCAGTGCCCTTTCCTGGATATTTTTTAACATTCTGCTGCCTTTACATTACTGACTCTATTTTAGTATTTTTAATCCCCCCCAAATTTATCAAATTACAGAAAGACTATTTTGCTATTATTAATTTAAGAAAAAATTATATGTGCTCTGTGTGTTCTATATTTTGATTAGAGAGATCTACAGAATATTTTAAGAAAAAGGGATGGGAATGGGGAAAAGTACAGAGGGAATAGGAATGGAAGTAAGACTGCTAGGTATACTTTCCCATCATTTGACCTTTTAAAAATAAAAAAAAAAAAAAAAAAAAAAGACTTAAAAAAAAAATCCCATACACTGAAAACGGCCAGAAGCAAATAAACCCGATTAAATATCAAACTGGCAACCTGAAAAAAGGATTCATTTCAAAGGCTATTAGAATACTGCATTTGACTTAGGAAGCATGCTAAGAACCAAAAGAACCACAAAGAAATTTTAAACTTCTTTGGATAGTGTTACCATTTTTAGCAATATTAGTATTGGTACCTCAAACTATTTCCTTTATATTATAAGAAAAAGCAATTAAGTTATACTGATGATTTTAAGATGCAGGATTTGTAGCATAAGAGAAAAGAGATACCATTATAAAACCAAGGAATAAAGTGAAAACAATAATTGAATGAAAATACCACTATCAACTCATATTTATAAAAATCTTTATTTTCTAGGTCTTTTCACTAAAAGGCCTATTAGCAATGTCACCCTATCAGCACAGGCACTCCCAGAATTCAAATTTTTCATTTGGAGTATCATAATACACTAAGTACCACCAAACTCCTTGGAGAAATAGCTGATGTCAGGTCTCAGGCAGGGAAGATACAAGGTGAGCTTGAGACATCTTTCTGCGCCAGAGGGCAAGGAAGAGGTTAATGATCTATGTCTAAAGGACATAGGAACTGGCATGAAGGAGCTCCCGATGGCTAAAACTGTGAAAATCTGAGCATCAGAGAAAAAATAAAATGGTAGTAAATTTTAAAACCATGAATAAAATAAAAATCTGAGTCTTATAAAGATACTCAAGAGAAAATGTTAAAAACAGAAATAACAATTTTCATTTATCACCTTTTGAGGTAGCGATTGGAATAATTCTTTACTTTGAAAATTGGTAAAGGGGGAGATTAAGTATTAATCCTGCTTTTCCTGTAGGAACTATATTTAAGGGTAATCAGGTACCCTTACTACATAAAGTCAAGTTCTATGTCTTAGAATCAGCTCTGTATGTAATTTTTTTTTTAATGCTGAATTTCTACCAAAAAATGTCATAATAATAAAAAACATCGAAGACTTAAATAGCATTTATGTTGTGCCAGGAACAATTTCTGTCACTTTAAACACTCATAAATTCACTGACAACCTCAAGAGTTCTTATACTATCAAGTCTCCAAAAGAAAACTATTAGGAGTCTCATATTCTCATATTTTAAATAACAAATATTAGCTTTCATCTATTACTCTCACATAAGAAAGCAGCCCTATCTAAAAATGTAGCTCTCATTCAGTAATTGAAATGTTTTGGGGTATTATGTCCATTCAAGACAAAAAAAAAGCAGAAGAGAGTACTGGTTCAAAACAAACCAAAGCAGTACCAATTCCTGAAAGCGAATATTCTTTATTTTTTAACTCTGCCTTGGAGCACAAACAGAAGAAAACAGGGAACAACATTCAGAAAAAAATGAGATACCAGAAGCAGCAGTAAGGAACCCAAAGCAGAGGCAACTATCACCAATCTAGAATACCTACCTAAAAAGATACAAGTAAGTATACCATAGTAAAAAATATAAACTGAAAATCATGTTTTTCTAGCAATGAAACACAAAAGACTTCTATTTTATTAAAAGTACTTATAATTATTACTTCTAACAGACATACATAACCTAACCATTAATTTCAGTGAGAATGCTACTAAGATTTTCTCCTTATAGAAAAACATAAAAGTATAAAGTCCCATGAAATGCGGTCATTTTAACCAGAACTAGAAACAAATTTATCCTTGCTCTCTGATATTAATTAATAAGTAAGATTAGAAAGAACTTGGTTAACTTACTGAAGAAAAAACATTTACTTCTCTATACATAAATGGATATTATATATTCATTAAAGCAAATGCAGTTGACCTCTCCTTCATTCACCTAATCATTCAAACATATAGTGAGCATTCTGTGCAAGTGAAACTGAGGATGTAAGTCTAAGTAAACACCACTGCCCTCAAGGAAATCCTATCCATCAGGAAAGACAGATATATAATCTGTGCCAAATGCTCTATAATATAAAAAATCAAGACATTTTAGGAGTGAAAGGAGGGACTAATTCTTCGAGGGCACAGATAAAGCCTTACCATGTAGGTAAAATGTTAGATGATCCTTAAAAAGTAAGTCAGGTATCAAAAGACAGAGGAAGGAACAAGAGTAGTCAGAACATTCCAAGAAGATGATATAACAAAGATAAGGAAATATGTTAAATATTCAGAAATAAGCAACCAGTTCAGTATAGCTCGCATACAAGCTATATGGAGAAGGTGGGACCAACAGAGGATTAGGTCCATTTGTTGATAAGCCATGGCAAGGAATTCAATTTCATCAGAGAGTGAGTAAAATGCCAGGATCAACCTGGCAGACCCCAACCGAACACAATCCATGTCCTGTTTCTTCCTTTAAACAAAGCCTAGGAATTCAGTTTTATTAAGCTTCATTTTCCTCAGATTCTAACCTTCCTTTGTTACTCATCCAGTTTGAGATTTTACCCAACACTTGCATCCATCGTAAGTTAGAAAGATGTAGAGAACGTATCTGTTAATAATCATGAGCCAGACAACATGCCAAATAACTTTCTCAGTTAATCTTAACAACCCTATGAGGTAAATATTACCATTTCATAGATGAAGAAACTGAGGATCAAAAAGACTGGGTAATCTGCCCAAGGTCCCAAAGCTAATAAGCAGTGAGATATGATTCAAACCCAAGTTATGTACACAGCTCCAAAGTCCAAACTTTTTAAAGCACACTGCCTCGCAAAAGGAAATTAAGATTTTTTTGTATTTCCAAACAATAAAAATATAAAATTTTCAAAGGAGGCAAATTCAAACAAAAGTGATTTACCGATCAAATTTTATAACTGAAAAACTTCCAGAAGACAACACAAAAACCTACCGCAACTTCCAAAACTGTTTTGTTAACTATCTAATGAGTGCTGAATTTTAAGGTAAATATTTCTCATGTCAAAAATTATACCAATAAACAAAATCTTTCTAATATACAACTTTTTTGCTTCTCTATACATTGTATTTTTTTATGAAATACCTTTTCACACAAACTATTTAAACCACAGAAAAATAACTAAGACTATAACAAAAGTATTTAAGAATTTCTAATACAGAAAAACATTAATTTGCACTTACTAGATATTCTTCTGAATAAGGAGTGTTTAATATGAAATTTTCATATGCCTTATAAATATCAAGCATATAAAATTATACTAAGTCACTAAAGGAAGCCAAAAATTTTGGCATCTAGCAATCTCTTTGCAGGCAGTGTGGTACAATGATTGAGAACATATTTTCTTGAGCCTAGCTGCCTGGACTTGAACTCTAGATTCACTCACTGTATAATCTTAGGTAAGCTGCATACGTTCTAAGTGCCTCAGTTTCCTCTTATGTAAAATGGAGCTAATGAAAGTACCCATAATATAGGGTTATTATGAGGATTAAATGAATGAACATATTAACAATGCCTAGAATACAGTGATATTTGTCTATCAACTGAACAAATAGTATCTACAGCCCTATACGATAGAGTTCACCATATTAACCATTTGGTTTTCTTTTCAATGGCACTGACTTGCTGAATAATCTAAACCCTCTAAAGAACATCAAAGCCTAACTAAAACTTTAACTCTGAAATCTTTTACTACATTAATTTGCCTTTTAAGTATTTATTTTATAACTCAAGAATATTTGTAAAATATTCCCCCCAAAAGAACAAAAAGCCTTGTTTCCTCACAATAGTTACCAGTGGCTATTATTACACATGTAATATGGAAAGAGATGGAAAAACAATCCTTTCTCAACACAGAATATACTGTCCTAAAGAAAAAAATTAAGAAATGCTAAATTAAGTTCCAGTCTGTCCACAGAAATCAGTTCAATCCATAGTATATCTAACATATCTATTATAAAGTAATGTAGCTACTTTTACAAAAGAAAAAAAATTTGTCTCGCCTAAGCATCTAATCATGACTTAAAATCCTGATTTTGTAGGAAAATGTTTCAACTAATTAAAACATTAGAAAAGAACTTCTAAATTGAGATCTAAATAATGTGTCTCTCATCCCAAATTTTTATTTGAACCTAAATTAATGGAGTTTTACTATAAATTCAAATACAATTTTCAAATAGAGTATAATAATCAAAAATAGCTCCCTAAACCTTGTTTTATAAGGACATGTTTTTGACATCAATGCTGTATCTTATTTTAACCATGATGGCTACTGAAAGTAAAGCAGTTGTGAAAAGCTTCTTTGTAGTGCTCAATATAATACAAAGGTATGCTTATCCCTATATTATTTAGAAATTAAACTACAAGGCTAGCATAAAAACCAATAACTACTACTATTTTAGGGAAAACTATTTACACAACTCACATATAAGTTATTTTTAAAATTTTAGTCAATTAAAAGTTACAGTAACAATATGAAGCTATAGCACACAAGGAACATGACTAGCCAAACACAAAGTGATAAATGGATTTAGAGATGGTAATCAAAAAGTAAATCTGAAGTTGCCTGGCTCTGAAGAGGAAAACAGAGCTAAACCAGCAGCTAACAAGATCTGACTAACAAGAGAACAAAACAGAAATCAAAAACAAGTACGAAAACACCAGGACTTCACCATTTAATTTTATTTCCCAGGAATTTCTGGAGCTTTTTTCCTGCTTTCTGTTAGTGTTTTCAACCAATAGACATTTAAGGCTAATGTGGGGGGTGGGGGGTGGGGGATGGGGGTGGGGAGGTGGGATTCAGCCACTGATGAATAAGCTGCACCAGGTTATCTCTTTCATCAAATTTTAACAAGTCTAAATTTAACAAATATTTTCCAAGTATGTCACAGTTATATCTATATTATCAGCCTCTCTAATCAAATCATGCTTTAAATACCAGCCACTCTCATGGACTTGTATTAATTTCCTTAACAGAAGATTTTATATTTCTTATTATGTATTAGTGTCGAATGCAGACAACGGACTTTGTTTTCTAAATTGAAGATTTATACTGAGAAAAAAGTGGAAATAAGAGTTCCTTAAATTTTCCAGTTGAGAAAGTGCCAACTGTTCATTATTTAGGAACAATTTGTCCTAATATAAAACATATAACCATTCCTACACAGACCAGATTAATGCAGCCTAAAATCTTAATTTCTAAAAGGGAAAAGGGCACATAGGTAAGAAAACTTGAACTACAGAAATGTTAAGAGTAAGAGGGTCCAAAAAATAGGCATCTTAAGAATAAAGAAGGAACAGTCAGGAACAGAGAACTCAGGGATTAAAAGGAAAACTCAAGTATTTACAAGGTGCCAGGCCCTGTGCCAGGCCCACTTAATGAGTATTGTTATTTAATATGAAAGATTAGCTTTGTAATTTAATAGACTATGACTTCAAGTAAGTCACCTCATTTCTGGGCTTCAAATATTTTTGCTTTGTTTTTCTATAACATATTGATAATACTGCTTGCTTTAATTTTCACTGGCTGTTTCAAGGATCAAATGAGATACATGAAAATATCATTTAACCTATAAAGTTCCAATGGACTATACAACTGTAAATAAGGTATAATTATTATTAGAGGTTGCATGAATTTAAAAGATCCTGTTATTTAAATTTAGTTCAAATGTCTTATCAGAATGCAACTCTATATGGTGTGTTATAAATAAATTGTAAAAGAAGGAATTCCAGCATACTAATTAACTTAAATTTGCTCTAGCATAAATTTTAGGTTACTTTCAATGCTTTTTAGTTATCTACTAGCTGTGCCAAATTAGAAAGGAGTATTGACTGTCAATCTATGAACATTACTGAAGTTTTTTTACTTCTCCAAATAGTCTTAACCTCAGATTTTCCTTTTGCTCTTTTGATTATATGAACTTGTCATGACTAAAAACTATGCATGTATTTTTTTCTCACGTTCTAAATGGAAGCATCACACTCTTCTAACGTAACATCAAGAGTTGCTAATAATCCTTCTTTAGCAATATTAATAATTGGTTTATATGGCAAGAAATCTGCAATCTTTAACAAAGAGCTAGTAAATTGTTGTACTTTATAATCCAGCTATCCCACTCTAGTTATATACTCCGAGAAAGAAAACAAAGGGGGGGAGGGGTATAAAACTATACAAAGATACTCACTGAAGTGCTACACCTAATGTCTAACAGTAAACAAACAGTATTTAGACTGGTGGTATATTACCTATACAGCTTTAAAGAAAATGACACGTTGACATACAAAAATAATTTTTTGAGAAACCAGATCACAGAACAGTATGAAAATATAGACTACAACTATGTAATAGTCTGCATGTGTACATTAACAAACAGGGGAAGATAATTTCCAGTGACAAACATCTGAAAAAGAATTAACTTTTTTCTCCTAGAGTACCACTTAAATTTCAGAATCATTTTAAAAGCATTTCAAGCCAGGTACATTAAAATTTTCTTAACATATCTGCCCTTGGGAAATGAAAAGTGCTATTACACTAAATTTTAAAATTTTAATTTTTAAAGGAACAAAGGGACTCTAAACTTCAATTGTTTATACTTAAACAAATTAGAACCATAAAAAGAAAAATCTTAAGTGACTGATAATGCTAGCAACACTCTAAAATCCAAAGAGTAATTTAGTTAGTGTATTTTTAACTAATCAAATTTTCTTTGGCATGGTTGTTAATAATGAAATAATATATCTACAACTGTTCAAGCCTACATCTGTGAACCTCTGAAAATTTAAGTTGCCCAACTAACTGGTTTTAACGAGAATATCAAACAATTACTTTCTTCCTAGGTCTCTGGATGAATACGATAAGACTGGTTTCCTGTTTCAGAACTGTGCTGCTGTTAAAACACACACACACACACACACACACACACACTCTACCCTACAGTTTTGCTCCCACTAAAGAACATCTAGTCTTGACTGCCAGTAACTAATCAAACAAAATATGGATAGTATGCACATAACAGCTTTCAAAACACTATCAGTTCAATAAAATGCATTTGACATACCTGTTAACAAGATTATATACTTGAACAAAGCTAAATGCTGGCTCAATAATTTTCTACAGCAAAATCATAAAGCATAGGAAAGGTTATAAAAGTGAAAATGTTAATGTTGACAGTTAACCAAGCCAGAATTATATGAAAGTACATAAGACAGTATCTTTAATGCCCTAATCTTTGTATTCGATGTTAGATTTATAAAGCACTCCTGAAATATCATTCTTTCAGGATGTTTTTTATCATTTATTTCACCAGAAGTGATTACCTGAAACACCAGGCTTGGGTTACTCTCTAATTATGCAAAAATACATAAGGCTACAAAAAAGACATTCAAACAGGTTAAGGTGCAGAAGATGCCATGGGATTTATCAGTAATTTGAGAATGAAGGCCCAGGAATATTTAGTGCTATTTCATAATGTTAGCAAACTGCATTCTGAAGATATAATAGATGCCAAGATTTCCATCTATACTGATCTTTCACAGCAATCATGAACTAATTTAACAATACTCAAAACCTACTATATACAAAATACTAAGAAACCTAAGCTCTAAGATAAATGTATCTCTAACAAGTTTTTTTTCTTAGTAATCAAGCCAAAACTACAAAAATTTTAAACACATTCCTAACAATAAAAATTTAACATTAAAGAAGCCTTGTTAATCTCAAACCATTTTAAAAGAGAAAAGTTCCAAATAAGAGTATGCCAGACTGCTTCATTTTATATTTAGCTTTAATATAATAAAATCAAGTCTCTTTACTCCATACTTTGAGAAAATAATATGAACTAGAAATATATGTGGATTCTAAAATATGAATGCCCACATTGGTATTCATTATTTATAATGGTAAGAATCATATTGGTAGGAATCATATTACTAATTTTATTATAACTGCCTTGTTCTATATTATAAAATAAGATTCTTATTCCCACTGAAGATATTTTTAATCGTTATATCAATTGTATAATTGCTTGAGTAGCGAATAATTAGCAAAAAGTAGTAAATCTGAAATTACTACTAAATTACTAGTGAAAAATTTGTACTTGAAAATGCAAAATATACAGCTTTAAAACATACTAACAAATACAAGAATAAGCCTACATTGCTTGGTTTATTTTAGTCAGCTACCAATAAATGCTGCTTACTGAAGGGATACCATTTTAGTATGAATCCAACTGTGTGAATCTAATCACAATGAATCACAATTACAAAGAGAAGTGCAATTACTGATCCTGATTAGCTGCAGAATCTTCATATTCAAAGGATGTACTGAAAAACTTGGAAAACAGTTAACTGAAATGTAAAAAAACTGTTAAAGACAGTGGACTATTTCAACCTGTATATTAACTATTAAAAAAAAAACTTAATACACAAAAATACCAACAATTAGAGGGAAGGGATAGGAATAAAGGCAATGGGAGGTAGCTTTTAACATCTCACACCCTTTAAATACTGTTAAGTAAACAGAATGGATAATAACTTTAAACTTTAAGAATTTTGATAAAAATCTCACCTACATATGTGCTTCACTTAGTAAGAGATACATTATGTATCACATTATCTGTCAATCAAAAAGAGCATCACTCTTTTCAGGGCCCACAATTAGTCCTGAAAAAAATTCTATAAATTCACACTAGTAAAACAATCTACATTCCTCACAGACATTAATTTATAATTTGGCAAGAAGTTTCTTTTGCAAAAAAATTGAGGCACCAGACACAAAGTTGCATTTGAGAATGTAAATTCAAAATTATATCTAACCTTAAATATTATTTCTGATCATATTAACCATTTGCTATGACATAAAAGATCTCAAGAAAAAAATTTCAACATAATAAATAAAACACTCTGGATTAAAATGAATCATATCTTATTAATTAAGCACAACATACAATTTTAAAGACTTCAATGCAATTCGGTAAAAACAATTTCTTGGGGTGAAAATAAAGTAAGTTACAGAAACAACTTCCGTAGTGGCTCAAAATACAACAGCAAAATTTCAAATAAGGAAGCCTATTTACTAGAATACAGAGAAGAAACAATCAAGATGCAGGAAAAGAAAGTAGAGAACCTAAAATACATTTAAATTTTTAAGGAATTCATATTAAATCAGTTCCCTGATTAAGTTCTATAAAAGGAATTCCTATATATCTCAACTTCTTAGAAAAACTATTTTGAAAATGTCAAAATCTTACATAATTTAATAATCTCTAGTTAAAATGATGGTTCCACTTAAATATCCAATCTACTAAAACAAAATGACTAAAAGCCAGGCTATTTTTAATAATATCTTTGTATTTTAGTAGAAAAAATATAAATCCAGCATAACTAGAAAGTTTCATTTTTGCACAACTTAAAATTTGATATTAGTCTTAAAAGTCATAATTAATATCCAAACCAAAGGTGTCAAAACCACTTATATCACTTAACTTTTTCCTACATTTGAGTAACAGATGGCAGGCTTTAGTTCTTGGATACTACACAATAATCACAATCTGCATGATCTTTCCAGTATTAAAGAAGAACCCAAATATTCTTAATAACCAGCACCTTAGTATATTTTACATCATTACACATAATCTTGACCACCCTGGATAGAACCTAGATATGTAAAACTGGATCATACTATACATGTACTAAGTTATTTATCTTATAAAGTTTCCTACAACTTCAGGAAAACCTTTCAGATATTAGATTGCTTCTTGCATTTTCAAAAAACACAGACACTCACAAACAAACAATTTTTGCCTTCAAAAAGTTTTCATTAGCACTCAAGAAAGTATATACCACACCTAAATCAAAATTTCCTTAAGTTTGAGAACTGAAACAATTTCATTTCATTTGGAAAAAATGCTATTCTAAACAAGTAAGTTTGTTTAAAAAGAGGAGAGCTTGTTTCTACCTCAACATTTTTTTCTAATTATATAAACTAATAAATAACTATACATCATTGATAATTGTCATTTAATAAGGTTTAGATTATTCCTCTTTTAGTATCTGACATTTAAAAATAAAATCTGAAATTAACAAATGGAATTTTTTACAACAAAAACTAGTATTGATTATAAAAGCAAATGCACAGCAAACTTTCATCAATTAATATCATCAATTACCTAGGGCAACTATGTAAATACAAACCATATCATTCAAAATATGCTCCAGGGAACAATAACATGACAACCAATACCGTTTCTGAATAAAGAAAGGAAAGCAACAGAGTTGCAACCATTTTAGTATAAAAATTACGTGTAAAATTAATTTATTCAAATTATTTCTACATGACCTTAAGTTTCAATTTAATATAACATTACTACGGTAAAAAAAGGAAATTGATGGATCAAGTCTTTAAATACATGTTATTTTATCTAATTTAAATAGATAAAATATGCTTAAATTTTAAAACATACAATAGCTTTCCCATAAATAAATTAGTGGGGGGGAAGCATCAAGACTCCAACCTTCAGCTATTTTGTGTAACAGATTATAATGCTGTGAATAAAATCATGAAAATATTTTCTAATATCTTGGTCATCTTCAATCTACTATCAGAAAAATCAGAAAATGGCAGCAAAAATATTAACCAAAAACTAGAAACAAGCTTAACGTGTAACTACAGGGAAATAGTAAATATTACTGATGATTTCACCATTTAGAACAATCAAGGCAATTATGAAATGCTATGGAAAATAACTGTGTTAAAAAAAGGAACACATGTTTAAGTTCACTATGATCAACTAGATTTTAAAATATATGCAAATAAACAAAACTGGAAGTTAATACGGAAACTTGAAGTTGTTAGAGAAGTAGGAAAATGGGTGATTTTTTTCTAATTCTTTTTTCCTAATTCATGTGTTCATAAAATAAAATTTCTTAAATACAGTAAGCAAAAGGAGTTTATTCATATACCAAAATCACCATAAGCCCTATTCAATTAAATCACAACAATGAATGACTTTTTTTGTTGTTGTTTTTCTTATATAAATTTGAAGTATCATTTGAATAGCAGCCCTGGTTTTAAAGTATTTATCAGTATCTCTGAGTATCTTCTGTAATTTCAAAAGGAAATGTAATAGCCAAATTTTAAATGTCATAAGAATTTTTAAAATAAGGCTTTTAAAAATTCTGCATGTGCAAAGTGAGAAGCAAGGTAAATTGTAAAACCAAGCAAACAGGAAAAAAAAACCATAGCAAACAATCTATTCCTGGAACACTTTCACAATTATATTTGTCTGCCCTAAAAAAAATAAAAATAAAAATAATTCAGAACCCACCAAAGCACCTTCCTGTCGCTGCACTAATCTAAATCTCCATCCCATTTTTTTTCCCTAAGACCTTCACATTAATGTAAGCTTTTAATTTAGATAAACGGTTTTAATTTAACAGGCTGACACAGCAAATTTAAGGCCTAGAAAAGAATGTAACATGCCATCAGAGAGCTCTTAAGAGCCAGCCTTAGTTTCTTTATCTGAAAAGATTTAAGAAGTTTTTATAACTTGTCAGAAATTTGCCATTTTACATTGGTACTTTTAACTTCACCATACCAGACTATAACAAAAGTAGCTTTAGAATAAATAAGTATAATGTTAAAGAATGCACTGAACAACAACAACAAAAACATACTGGGAGCAAAGTAACTCAAAAGCTCAACAGCTACATATAGTATTAGAAGGAAATAAGCTAAAGATTACTTTTAAAACCAATGGCAATGTAAAGATGAAAAAAAAATTGCTTTAAAATACCACATCCACCCTGTTAGAGCAATTCCATATAACATCCTTCTAAATACTACATACAGTGTATTATACTTACAAATGTAATGACAACATCTTCAGCCTTTTCTAACAGAAGTTCAAAGCAACACTTTCACAATCAGCCAAATAACATGAGCCTTCTACAAATAAACCTTTTTTGCTACTAGGGATACCTTTTGCAGACAAAATTCTTATTACAAAGAATACCTAGCAGCAGTCAGAAAACCTAGATTCTAGGTCTACTTCCATCATTTATTAGCAATTTGACCTTCTTAAATACCACAATCTAAGGGCAAAAGTACTGACTTTTATCAAATACTATACTTACTTATTATGTACCAGACATGTTACACTTCTAAACCAGGGTTTCTCAACCTCAGCAGTATTGGCATTTTGGGCCAGAAAATTCTTTGTTGGGGTGGGGGTGTCCTGTGCATTTCCAGGTATTTAGCAGCACCCCTGGCATCCACCCATGAGGTATGAATAGTGGCCACTCTCCCCATCCCCAGGTCACCACAGTCATAACCACCAAAAATGTCTCCAGACATTCCCAAATTACCAGGGGAAGGAGAGCATCACCCCTGGTTGATAACCAATACCACCATACAAATTAAGGATTTTTACCCCTACGTTTGAGATGTGGAAGCTGAGGTTCACTAACGTTAAGTAGTGTGTGTTCTTATTACATAGCTGATAAGTGGCTAAGCAGGTGTTTAAGCTAGTACTAGCTGACTTCCAAATCTATGTTCCTTCCATTCCACCCATGCTGTCTTTCTAAATTCAATGCCTCACCTATAAATTCAGGGTAATATTTACCATGCCGAGCAATTTAGGGTATGCAAATCAAATTAGATAAAGTATGTTTAAATGCTATTAACAAAAGGAGAATAACATTAAGGATTTCCTTGGGGGGAGATAATATAATACAGTGGTTCTCCAAGTGTGGTCCCAGACCAGCAGCGCCAGCATCACCTGGGAACTTGTCAGAAATAAAAATTCTCAAGCCCCAACCCAGATCTACTAAATCAGAAACTCTGGAGATGAGGCAGGCAATATGTGGTTTAACAAGCCCTCCAACTTATTCTGAGGCCCTCTAAAGTCTGAGAACCACTTGATACAACGTAATAGGAAAAAACACTGCATCAGTTTCCAAAACAAAACAAAACAACCTTGCATCATACTTTGGGTTCAAATTCCACTATCCTTCAACAAACTGAGGAATCAATTCCTAAGCTGCAAAAAATTAGGATAGTAATACTTGTCCTGTTTACCTCATAAGGCTACTTCTTTTCTTCTTTGCAAAATCAAATGAGCTAATGATTAAGAATGCTCTTTGTTAATCAAAAAATAATAAACAAATATAAGCTACTGTCAGAGTATATGCTAGCTAAATCTATTACATTAATTAAAAAGAAAAAAACCCATTCAACTCAAGTCCTTATATCTTTCATAAATAATTATGTCAAGATGTTGAGTGAATTTTACAACACAGCCAAATTAAGCTAGCAAAGCAGTTTTCCTGTTATGGAGGGAAAAACAAAAACAATAACAGAAAAACCCATGCATTCCATTTTATCTCTGACAGACTAAGTAAAGTAATACACAAATACACTTTAAAAAATAAATACCTAAAATCAGGGTTAATAATGTTCCCAAAACTTCATTTTGAAAGTAGAAACAAGTTCCAATTCTATCTAATCTCTAATCAGTTCAGAGTCACTAGAGGACTCAAAAAGAAGAGTTACACTAATTCAAGAAAGAGAATTTTAAATGGAAGAAAAAAAAACCTGAATATATTTCAAAGCCAAGAGTGTAGTTTGCAATTTTGAACATGTATGTATGCTATATTTAAAAATCCTTTTGTGAATATATCTGATTTAAAGAATATCTGATTCAAATCACAAGGCATTTCATAATATCTTAATTACATCCTCTACAAAAGATCAAAAATATTAAAACATTATAAAATTAGGAGAATGCAAATTACTACTAAA
This sequence comes from Choloepus didactylus, assembly GCF_015220235.1. Classification (NCBI taxonomy): domain Eukaryota; kingdom Metazoa; phylum Chordata; class Mammalia; order Pilosa; family Megalonychidae; genus Choloepus; species Choloepus didactylus. The sequence goes on from NC_051321.1 coordinate 46,261,947, forward strand.
GGAGAGAGAATCTTGTGCTTTAATCTGAAAATCTACAAAAATCAAAGGAAATAAAAGTCAAAGTTATTTTGAAGGGCTGTAATAATACTGAATCTGAGTAGTGATAAAAAGCAAAACATTAGGTGCATTTAGAGTTTTAAAAAAGAGAGCGCAAGCTTCAGACAACTCAACGTGGTCAAGAAGATGTCAAAATGCACAGTTCAATTCTCAACCTAAATTTGGACCAAAAATACAGGTAGTTTACCCAAAACCTAACAAAATACATAAAAATCACAGCATCAGCTGGTCATATATAGAATTTGACAGGGTGCCATTCATTCTGCTATGCAAAACAAACAGGCAAAAAGCTCACTGGAAATTAAGTGTTTTACCATTGACGGTACAGTGATACAGTTAGGAGACCACTACAACCAAAGGGGGAAAAATGATCCCTATGCTCATTCAATGGCTTTCACTGGGCAGGTCTCAAGCTTATAGTACCCCTCTCCAAACCTGATAAAAACATATGAAGAAAAAGATCCTTTAGCTCTTTCTTTCCATTTCTAGGGTCTAAAGTTATATTGAGAATTTTATTCAAATGTGAAAAGGAGACTCAATAATAGAGGTTTAACACCAAATTTAAGTTCATACACACACACACACACACACACACACACATACATATATATATTTATATATATATAATATTAATGCATTGCCAGGTTATATTAAGTCTAAATTTTATTGCAATAAGTCTAACTTGATATTCAAAGTTGCATGACTCCCCTGAAAGGCTGAACTTACAGGGAATTATGTTTTTCAATCCTAAGAAACATATCTTAATTGATAAAAGTTTACATAACTCTCATATCCTACATTAAAAGTTTTATTTCATTTGAAGCAGATTACTCTTTGTGAATAAAAATAAATGATATTTAAGTCGCTCCACTTTCAAGTATTAAGTAAAATTTAATATTACAACAAATTTTTATTTTAAAATTCCTACTTTATTATGCCATAATACGTTTTCATCTTATCTTGGTATTTTAAAGCAAATATGTTTTGATTAGCATGATTAACTTTTCATTGGTCAACAGTATAAATGAACAGAGGTTTACATTCTATTTGTGAAGAAACAGCAAAATCACAGACATGTTACACTGAGGCCCTACAGGAATGAGCCTATTTTTTTAAAACACTCATAACTTCAACTAATTAAAATTGTAACATATCCAAAAGTGAGGAAATTCAGTTATAATCACTGCTCTTCCCATAAATGACAATATAAATAATTTCTCACATATGGATAATTTGAAACTGTAATTTTTTAACAGCAGCAGCTACCATTTAAGTATTTACACTGTGCTAGGTACTATGCTAAGTGCTTTACTTATATTATCTCATTTATTCTTCAAGATAATATTTATATGGTAGGTGCCACTATTATCCCCATATTACAGATAAAATAGGCTAAGAAAAAAGTAACGTACTCAAAGTCATCCAGTTACTAAGTGGTAGACCCAGAATTTCAACCCAGGAAGTCTGCCTCCAGAACCCACAATGCGTCTCTAAAATCTGAAATGAAACAAAGTATATACCTTTAAGGTATAGGTAAAACCGATACTCAATATTCAACATAATTTAGAATATATTTCATCATATTTCAAAATTATAAAACAGTTATCAAAGGTATTCTCTAAAGAGATAAGAGTGCATTTTTTAAAAATCATAATGTAGTTTGCTAACTTTATATTTATTTACATATGTAGATATAAAGGATTCGAACACTTATAAATTAGATTCACTGTCCATGTTTGAAGTGATAACTACTGATCATAATTATGTGTGTAACCACTCAAAATATAATACTTAAACAGCTTTCTTTTCCACATTATGTACAAGTCAAGAATATTCTTTTGCTGGCAGGTACAGCCACCAATATCCAACTGTCAATATTCTCAACACTGCCAATAAGTGAACACCTAATATCCCAAAGATGTCCACTTATCTATTAATGTGAACTGTTGGAAATGAAGACAGTCTGCTTGGACTATGCTGAACTAAATTAAAATTTCCCATCCAAAATTAATTCACTCCCTAAATTATGTTTATTCCTCTTACATAATATTTGCCAAAATTATGTTTATTCCTCTTACATAATATTTGCCAACAGCCCTTTTTCATTTTAGTGCAAATTATTTTAAAAGATTCAAATTGCTAATATCCTTTCTGCAATGAATAAAAAAAAATTCAAAAAATCAGGGGAAAACTGAATAGTCAAATCCAACATACTAATTTCACCCTTCCTACAAATTAAAAGTATTTCACATTAGTGAATGCATATATTCAATACTTAAAAAGGGAAGCATTATTCACAGATCAGAACTTTTTTTTGCCACTTAGCAAAGAATGCACGTGGCAGTAACATGACCTATATAAGAGAATTAAGGATATTAGCTTTCTGGACAAATCCTTATCAATTTAGGTTATTTAGTCTAACCTCAACATTATTGATATCTCTGATAGCAACTGCATTAATTTCAAAGCTATCAGATAAAAAACAATTGTAAACAGAATTGAATATATACTGAAAATGTAACTGACCCCAATCTCACAAGTTAACTCAAAAGTCGTAAGTCACTATCCTTAGAAGAAATCCTATCACCTTTTCTTAATGATTTAAGGGCCACAAAATGAATTCTCCAATGCTGAAATTAGTGTAAATCAAGTCTGTCTAACAGAGAGAGAGAAAAAAAGTGAGTAAAAGTGAGTTCTAGGCAATAAAACTTCAGAACTATTTTTTAACCCAATGGTTTCTACAGGGGGGAAAAAAAAGTACCAAATTAATTTCTTATACTATCATGAGTAACATATCTTCTGAAAGCTGTATCTTTATAGTATGGCAGAGGTCTAACATTTCAAGTAGGTGTAAAACTATCAATATGCATATGTACTTTCAAATTTCTCTTTACAAACTCTAATTTCACATACAATATCAATAAAAAATTATTTCCTACATTTTGCCTTACTAGAAAAGTTGAAATAAAAATTTAAAAAATAGAATATGTTTACTGAAAATGAATTATTGTTGAAATTGTGAATTGATTTCTCCAAAATTAATATTCTCCATTAAAAGCCATCTGTGGCTTAAAAATTTTTTTAAAGTATTAAGCTATCAACAAATGAACAAAAAGCAAATGGGGCAAATTTCAAAATGAGAATATCTGAAAATGAGAATTGAAGACTTCTCTACTTACAAAAAGAAAGGAATTTCACCACAATAAGAGATTATGGGAATGATAAATTGTTCCATACAAAAATTAAAATATCACCAGCTACCCTTCCCATGTCGTTAAAATAAAATTCTAATAGTTAATCCACACAAATGCATCTTTCTCTTAATATCTTTCTAAAACTAAGTTTAAAACAAGGCGATTACTTCTCACCATATTTTATTATCTTTAATCTTTCAGCATTTGTTAAGTATTTTATAAGCACTTTAAACCTACATTGGTGACTGTACTATTGCACAAACATTTATAATGGACAGCAATAAAATTCCCTTTTCCTTATATTAACAGTCTTATAAACTATAAATTACTCCCTTCAGATTCACATTACTCTTGAATAAGCTGTATGAGAATAAAGTTTGTAAATTATCATATAGCAATTAGGTGACCTAGTCAAACTGTCAAGAAACAAATACAACTTTAACAGATACTAAACAATATAAAATATTAACTATTCAGAATTTTTTTAAAACACCTCACAACATTGTAATTTCAATAAAAACCTATCTTAGAAGAAAAAAACTTCAAAACATAGATAACTTCAATAGGAATTACAAACATTCCCTGTTAGTATTTTATTAAACACAAACCTAATGAACAAAAATACAGAAGCCTAAATTTTCATGTAATCTCAAGACACTACATTTGTCATAGTCCTACATTCAATAGTATTTCCCAGAATAACATTAAGAATAAATCAACAAATTTTTTTAGAATAATTCAATTTTGCACAAATATTTAAAAACTGAATTATGGTCCTCAATTTTCCTCTGATTATGAGAAATCACTTCATTTCTATCTTTATCAGATAAAAATACTCCAATCACTATCTTCATAAAGGAATCAAACTTTTAACAGGCTGACTGCTGAAACTGATACTACAACCTGATAGAAACAGTCTTCAATAGCCATTTTAACTCCCACCCCATACCACTCCCCAACCAAAGTTCTCTGGAATAACAAAATTATTGGGAGTGCAACTGTCAAAAAAGCAAGCCCTTCACTTGACTTTTTCCTTAGTGACTCTTTTCATTATCAACATTTGGCTCAATAAAACCACAACTCTAGAAATTAAGTGTTATTAGTCATTTGAGGCAATATTTGATACTGCTTTCTATGCATACCATAACTAAAAGTACATTTTAGAGAGAGTTTTAAGTCACATAAATTTCATGTGCAGAGGTCCACATACTCTGAAATCAAAGGAGAAATTGCCAATCACCTCACTGTTCACATGTAAGGACCTGGGAGAGTAACTGTAAAATCTTTTAAAGTAAAAGTACCATAAACGTACCCTGAATCCTGAAAGAAATCTAAGACGCTACCAGTGCATTTAAAAAATTCTGTTGAATGGGGAGGTTTTTTTCTTTAAAGTTAAATACATATATAACAAATTCTTCCTATATATGTAGGTGATTATTATTAGTTCACACAAATAGCAGACTGTTCTTTAAGTAAGTCAGAAATCAGAAGCGCTGTTCCATAATTAATTATCCTTTGGTCAGGCAAATCAAGTTCAGCCTTAGTAAAGTTTTCCAATTAATATACCCTCTAAAATTTCCAAATAATCTTTTTTACAAATTATTTTTAACTTAACAGAAAACTATACTAGATTGTATGTTATAAAGCTACTTCCTTGCTAAGATTTATCTTCATTTCAAAATAAAAATTTGGGCAAAATTAGCTATGCACATTAATGTGAAGCTTACATATAATGCAAAGGAATAAACCTCTTCAGATAAATAAAACTTTCTTCAACAACAAAAAAATTTTCCCCACCATTTTTAGGCCATATAGACACCTTAGTATCACTCTACCTTTAAACAAAATGCTTACTAAGAAATAATTTTTATTAAGAATAGTCTATTAACACTTAAGCAATTACATAATTTTAACTATATATTGTCCACTGCTACAATGTACATCACCAAATTTTTGGTGTTTATAATAGAAGCCCTGATAGAGCTAAAATGCCACCCCAGGCCAATACTTAATTCTGCTTTCACAAACTTTACACATAGGCCTATTCTCAATTTCTGTGGAAAAAGTAATACTTTGCCTTCTGCAAAAAAAAAAAAAAAAAAAAAAGTAGGACTCTATCCCCATCCTTGATCAAAACCAGTTTGTTTTACCCAAAACTGCAAAGGTTATTGCCTTTTGATAACCACTATCTTTTGAAGTACAAAGGCCTAACTTTTAGACAACCAAAACTATACACGGTTAAAATTCTTGGTTTCTGTCTTATTCAACAAGCTGACTCAGTAAATTTAGTGCAGTGTGTGAAAAAAAAATTTAACATTTACCTACAATTTTATACTCTCCCCAGAGTTACTGGATATTAGATGGTTGTGTAATACTTGACATTCTACACAAGTCAGAGTAAAATTAACGGATACCCATACAAGTCAGAGAATCTGAAACCTAAACAAAGTGAGTAGCAATTCTTGCATCACAATAATGCTTAAGTTTCAAGTGAGAACTGAAGTTTAATCTCTACAATCACCATGTGCTATGCACACAATACCCTTGAACCTACGTGACATTATCATCTGGGATCAAAAACCACTCAATCTCCATTCTATTACATATGACCTGAACATAAAATGCTACTGAATTGCAAATCTCACACCCTATCCTACATCACCCCATCAGGAAAGAAAAAGGCAAATTCAACAAAGATCTATTAAGGACGCCTTATAAGGTATAGTATGGCAGTATTGATTTCAAACTACAAACTTCTAAATGCAGTTCAAAGTTGTAATTAACTCAGTTTAAACATACAAACCTACCTTTGCCCTCAAATGAGCACCATATATGCAGAAAATGATTCTGCTTCTAAAGTTATGCAAATCAGCCCACAACTCACATTTTATAAGAATCTATCAATGCAACCCAGGAAACTAAAAACAATCAGTGCAGATTCTGATGCAATATGCATACGTGCAACACTAATTTTCATTTGAATCTGATCTATATCCTTGATCTACGGCCTAAGCCAAGATTTAATCGAAATATTCTCAACTCCAAGTGTCTACGTTTTTGTTCATTTAGTAAACCGGATTAACGAGTCAAGTTGAGCCTTAGTAAAGTTTTCCAATTAATACACCCTAATCTAATCTAATCCACTAAGTGTTCTGTATTCTCTATCAACGGACAATAACCCCTAAAAGAGAACACAGAGAATGGCTAAGAAACCAATCGGTATCTTGACACTTGCAACCAGGCAAGAGTTCCGTCTAGCCGAACACACCCTACGTTGAGTACATTCAAGAGACACAAAATACATGATCTAGAAACGAGGGTTAAATGTTATAGCCACTCAAGCTATGGAAATTATTCGCATCCGTCTACTCCCACGTTACGAGAGTGACAGAAAGGCAAAATAGCAGCAGCCGCAGAAATGGATACAGGTCAAGTCTAAGTCGAATCCATCCTCTTGATATCTCCTTTTGTTTCTGCTAACGATCTCTTTGATGATGGCTGTCATGTCTGGGAGCCTGTGGCTGAAGAAAAAGGAAGAGAGAGATGGCAGAAGCTGCTGGTGGCGGGGCTTCTTCTGCAGGATGGAAATAGCTCTGGACTTGGCGGTAGCTGATGCCCCTCGCTCTGCTGCCGCTTGGCTCTGGACCGCAGCCGGGTAATGGCTGCTGCGGCGGCTGCTGGATGGTTGCAGCGACTGGGCCTGCTTCTCCTCAGAAGACAGAGGCCTGGCAGCGGCGGCAGCGGAATGGGGAGAAGACAAATAATCCTCGGAACGGCTGCCTCCTCCGGCGGCCTCCGGAGCCCGGGCCAGGGGGGGTGCGGCGGCGGCGGAGGGAAGGTTTAAAACCGGCCCGGGTCCCTGGATGTGCCGCCGCCGCCGCCGCCGTGTTGGAGGCAGTAGTAGGGGAGAGACCAACTCTCCGACGTTTCCAGCCCTGGAAATGGTGACAGGCGACTCCGACCCCCTCCCGGGAGCTGCAGCCGCCGCAGCCGCCGCGGCCGCCGCCGCCGCTTCTCCCCCCCGCTCCAGGAGCGGGAGGTGCCGCCGCCGCGCCTCAGCCGGCTCCCTCCCGAGCCCACGGCTTCCACCTTCCCCTTCAGGAGAAACCGAGGAAGAGGCTGCACAGTTAGAAAAGGCGACGAAGAAGAGGCGAGAAACGTCGCCGCTCCCGCCACCGCCGGCCGGCCGGCTCTCCGAGGGCGCTGCCCCCACAGCTGCTCACAGGCGCTGAGACGGGCTCTGGGCCGCGGCCGCCGCCGTCTCTCATCTCCCTCGCCTGAGCCCGGCCTCGCCTCACAGCGGCTCAACTCTCAAACTTCCATCATGGCTGCAGCTTCCGAGAGGAGAGAACTGAGCGCAGCCGCGTCTCGGCTCCCCAACGTGTATCCTACCGCAGTGCACAAAGAGTCCCGCCACATCACCGCCCGCCGGCGTGCCCGCCCCCTCCGCCGCCGCCGCGCTGAGAGCCTGAGCGCCTGGGGAGGCCGGGAGTCTGCAGGAGGAAGACGAGTTTGCGCCGGGGGAGGGCAGTGCAGGGCAGAGGCGGTGGAGTGGACCGAGCGGTGGCTCCCGGTGCGAGCGCAGAGCCCCTAGCCTGTAGGCGCTATTGAGCATGCCCAGTGTGACTCCCGGGGACCTGCTTGGGCTTGTACCGCGGCTCCCGCCTGTAGCTGCTCATGCCGCCGCTCCTGCTGCAACGCTGGGCGGGGGAAAGGAGCAAAGGCTCGGTTTCTGCCCAGAAACCCAGCAGAAGGCAGGGTAGGCCGTTGCGGGGGAGACAGGAGATGAAAGCTGACGGGGGTTCGCTGAGCAGTGTCAGTCTGAGGTTACCTGGGTACAGGTGGAAGGGCCAGGTGACCACGCGGGTCAGTGTGTAGGAAAACGCAGGGACTGTCCCTGCAACGAGGACACCCCTCCCCCTGCTTCCGCCCCCAGATTTCCATGGTACTGCCTTCTTTCTCACTCTCCTTTTGCCTCGTTATCGGGTCACAATCGTTCGCCAGGATTTGACTGCAGCAGCCTTTGCCTGAAGATCCCACCCCTACACCTCTCCCCTTCCCCCCACTCCGTGTCCCCCAAGGTGCCAGTCTTAGCACAAAGAACAACCCCCTATTGTGTTTTCAGTGTGTATCTCTTCATCCGTCTCGCTTTTACCGCCCCACCTCCCGCTTCCCCTGCAACTCGGCTCATTTGCCCAAAAAATGCAAGCTCCTAGCGGAGCTCAGTATGAGCCCATCACCCCACCCCCTGAATTTCCAGGTAGCAAAGAAGGTGGACAGAAAGAGGATCCCCATGGATAGGATGCACCCCGCAGGCCCTCCACTGGCCCCAGCAGAGAGGAGAATGCTTCCCTTCGGGGTTACAGGTTGGTTCACCGCGATGTACCCAAGCTCTGGCCTTTTGAGTCTATGTCGCCCCGCCTCTTTAGGGTCGTAGCAAAAACCCGGCAGTGTGGATTGGCCTAGGACCTGGTTCTGCGTTCCCGCAGCGGAGCTGTGCACGCTCAAGGCCCAGGTTGTGTGGCTGGGATGAGAAATACAGGACGGTAGGAAGCTGCAGCCCCTGTCAGTGGGCGGGGCCGAGGAGACCTAGGAGCGTTCAAAAGGGGGAGGATGGATACAAGGGCCACAGTCGGAACTACTTTCAGGAGGAGGTCACGTGTGTTCCTAGTTGGGGAACTTTCCAAATTCTCATTCCCCTATGATAGCTCCTGAGGTAAGTGCTTCGCAGCCTTCCGCCGGGGTGCTGCGGCCTCGTGCAGGCAGGAAGACCCCAGACCCTCCTGGCTGGCGGTGGCGGCGGGAAAACATTCTCAGAGGAGCCTCCTGCCGGAACGCTGTCGGGGCTGGCGCCTGGGGGAGCTGGTTACAGAAGCACCCACTTCTAAGCACGTGCCCCCCGCTCCTCCTCCGGGGTGGCCTTCGCCACCGAATCCTGTAGACCCTCGGGCGAGAGTTACCAGCCGGCCCCACCCCTCGCCTGCTACCGGCAGAGCGAAGATCTGAGGCTCCTTGCTCTGGATGGCTCACGCTGTACATTCATATACATGGGGAAAAGGGCCGGGTCCTGGGGGTCTGGAGCATTCCCTTCGCCGGTTACTCCAGCCCTTAGGGCGAACCGGTCTGGCTGTGGGCGCGCCGGCCAAAAGGGTAGCTCTTGCAGCAGCTCACTGCTTGGTCCGCCGATGTTAAAACAAAATTTCCAGTCACTACCTTGGAGCTGCTGAGCGCGCCCCACCTACTGTAGACTCAGGCAAGTGACTTATCTGGTCGTAGTCTATGGCGGTCAGCCCAGAACAAACCTGCCAAGTCTGTTTGCAGCCCCGATTGATAGACCTATCCCTTTATGAGAGTTAGTTCAGAAATGCTCAGAACTGGGGCACATTTCCAACCCCCAGACCCACCCCTTCTATCAATCAGCTACAAAACAAATGATCTGCCTTCTGCATGGAGAGAATAGGCATCAATCAATGGCAATGTAGGGATGTCTTCCTTTTTATTCTTTCCCCTGGGAAGTGGAACTCAAGGCGACAGTTTGAGTCCAAAAGTATCTGACTTGAGAATTCCAAATGTGGGACCAGGCTGAGGCACTGAATCATTTTCGAAATTAAGGAGAATGGGAATCAATTTGCATGTCTGTTGAAATAATTTTAAGTAGGTGCCTAGGAAGGTCTAAAGAGGATTTACGCGGTGTGTGAAAAAGAGGATTGTATATGTGCTCATCATAATTGCAGGCAGCCCCTGAAGACTAGAAACCCCAAGGGACCCAGCTTAGAAGCCACAGGCCATTACCTAACTCTGGGACTACTAATTTAACCAGGAGTATTTACAGTATTCTCATCGACCTCTGAAGTTCCATAAAACAGCATTTGTATAAAACAGCCTTTTAAAATAGCTCCCTAGGAATTAGCAACATAGGAAAGCTCTAATGAGGATATATTGGAGGCTGGTTTTTTGCATGGTTCTTGTTTGGAGAAGGTGGAGAGCAACATGGGGAAGAATCAGAGAAAGGCCTCCATTAGGTTTCTAAAGATGCAAATCCTGTCCACACACCCTAGTGTGAGCTAAAGATTTCTTTATTTTACAAATAACCAAAGCTAAGGAGTCTCTGATTCCAGGGTGTTCCGCTAAATTGCATAATAAGAACCTGAGCTGTGGCCAATTGTGTATCAACTACTGCTTGGGGGAAACGGAAACTAACGATGACACTAAATGAAGGGAAGTAGAATGGGGAGGGGTAAGATGTACCGTGTTTGTTTCTCAGGTCGCTGATCTTGTCCCCAGAGTCCCTGTTATTAGCATTGCTCTGCTGCACCCCTCCCCTGGAGCCTACCCTATGTGAAGACTGGTGTCCCAGCATCTGAGAAACTAAAATCTGCTTTCTTGGAAGAAAATGGGCTCATTCCCATCCCTCTTGGTGTTAGGCATGAAGAGAGAAGATCCTCTTCAATTCCCATGGCACAGAGCTATGCTGGAGCAGAGGGTGTATACATCAGCAGCACTAAAATTTTGGAACATGAGACTAGCCTGCAAGCATTTCCATCCTGCCTAAGGAAGAAAACAGGAAATTCGCTGCTTCTCTGAATATCAAGTCCCTCTACTCCTCTCTAGTGGTGAATGAAAGAATCACTGATATTGGCAGATGTTTGGCCAGCCTGACAGCGCATCAAGTAGTTATTAGGAGTTGCTAAGTAAAAACCTCCTTCCCCTCCCACTGTTAAGTATTTTTTTTGAAGGAAATACTGATGTATCCTTTTTCAATTTTTCCTTCTACCCAAGGGATCTCCTTACCCAGATGGTAGAGCTGAAACCTCCAAATAACTGTTCCCTGACTAATGTTCAGAGGGTTAAAAAATAAATTTTTTTTTAAGTTCAATTACAGATATCTGCTTAGCTGTACAGATAATACAATACACTGGTTTCTAAGCACTTCAATTCCTTACCTGTCTGGATTCAGAACACCCTGGGGAGAAGCAAGCTTGTAACAAAGGAGGAATTATATAAATCTTCAGGGAGACTGACTATACAGAATAATTAGTGAACATGATAAACCAGCTTTAATTATAGTTCTTAAGAGCTGATTCCAAAACTGCATTGTTAATATACCCTAAGAAGGTCCAAAGAAAATTCCTTTCTTTTCTTTGATAAATGAAAATGACAAGCCACTTGATGTGTGTGATATAAATAGCTGATGTGCTCTTTATAGGTCCTGCTGCTAAAATGTCTTTTGTGTGAACGAGTCTGATAGCTACAGTGCCTTTCTCATCTCCCACACACTGACCTTTCAAATAGAGATCTAAATCAATGGCTTTAATTTTTAAGTAATCTTCTCTATTTTTATCCTTTTAGCCACTGTTTTCTAAATAATACAGAATAGAAAAAAGTAATAATTATAAGGTTTGAATTTAAATAGCCCCATTCTTCCAATGGTCCAAAGTCTTTTCCCTTATTTCATTCATCCTAATAACAAATATTGCTACTCTTTTAAATATTTTGCCCAAGATATTTCCTCAGGAGGCACTGCCATGGGTTATATAAGTAACTATATCCTAAAAGAGAATTTTCCATCATTGCCTCTTAGCTTTTCATGTCCTAAATCTCCCCTGGAGCTATTTCAGATGGTACAGTGTCTCCTTTCACATCTCAGCAGAAAGGTGTGGTGTATGAAATCATCACTCTCAGAGAAACAGGGAAGCCCAGAGCAGACCAGGCATTCAGTGTGTCCATGTGGCATTCAGAAATTATGGCTTGAACCCGGAAGTGATAGGAGAGACCTGCCATAACAAGACAGCTTTGACAGTTTTAGTCTCCAAGCTAACATTGTCTATTAGAGATACTATTTTGGTCCCCCAACACTAACCCTAATTCGAAACTTTAAAGGTATGGAACACATTTTGTTTTTTATGTCTTCCAATAACAGAAAAAAAAAAAAAAAAAAAAAAATCTGATATACCAGCAAGTATTAGGGCATCTACCAGGTACTGCCTTACTCTTATTTTTCTTTTATTTCGGAACATCCTTGCAGCATCTGAGGCATCACTTTTTCTAACAACAAAGAACACCTTTTTGAAAGAGGAAATGCATGGGAAAAAAACTTTCTTTTTGTCTGTCCTCTTGATGGTAGGGGATCTTATCTTATTCATTTAATGATTCAATCTACAAATATTTGAGAGTCTTTATATGCCAAGACTAAGTTGTGCTAAGTTCAAGTGAACAAAGCAGTGTCGAAGGCAGATAGGGCAATTTAGTCTGCTTTGAAAACTTGACTTCTTTGGCTGATACTGTTGCAACCTCTTCACTGCCTATGGACTACGGTTAAGTAATAGAAAATACCCCGATATCTGGTAACTGTTGCAATTATCTACTGTTGCATGACAAATCACCTTAAAACTTAGTGGCTTAAAACAATAACCACCATCATTTATTTACTCACAATTCTGCAGTTGGGGAAGTCTTCTGCTCCCCATGATGTCATTGCATTCAGCTGAGAGTTGGACTGGGGCTGGCATCTCAGCTTGGGCAGCTGGAATGGCTGAGGGCCTCCCTCTCTTCTTGCAGTCACTCATCTTTCAGTGGTCTAGCTAAAGCTTCTTTACACAGTGACTGGTTCCCAAAAGATTGGAAGCAGAAGCCACAGGCCTCTTAAAGCCTGGGTTTGGCTTTACTTGGTTAAACGAAGTCATGAGGCCAGCCCAGATTCAAGGGGAAGGGAAAGATTTAAGAAGTGGCATGCATATACTGGGATGGCAGGAATTGTTGGAAGTCATATTTGGATTATGTTCTACCATAATCTGCTCTCAGGCCACAACAATTTACACATGTACACACACATACACACACACATAAAACACACTCTCTCACACACACACACCAACAAACTATCATTCTGTATGGCTCTAAGGTCCAGCATCTAATAATATTAGGTCCAGATGTGGATGAGGCATTGCAGATGCTGCACTTCATTTTGGAGATCAGAGACCTAAAAACACAAGTTACATACTCAGCATTACAATGCTGAGCAAAACAGGGATAAGATAACTGCAGTAGACATTCCTGCTCAAAGAGGGGAAGAATGGAAGGCACAGAGCAGTTACTCATTCATAGAGATGCTGAAATCCAGCCAGGCATTGTCACTCTACTCTGAGGGTATATTTCTCAACTAGGACTTAGTTCTGCTCCCAGGGAGTAGTTTCCTAATTCATTGTATTGGATGGCTCTTGGCTCCATCCTCTGAGTTGGAGGATGCCATGCCGTCTGAGTCGATTTTCTTTTCCAAAAGAAACTGCCTGCCATTTACAATTGAATTGTTCTCTCAGCCTGTTTCCTGCCTATAGAAAGTTAGGGTCCAGAGGCCTTTTATTCATCTTGAACCATCTCTCTTCTTTAGTCCAAGTTGAAGGTACTTTTATCAATACAATTCTCTTTAAATTTTTGTGGGTTTTCTATGACTCTTATTGGGGTTCATTCCTTGCCCACAGAGCAACAATCATAATTTTTTCAAAACAAACCTTTCTCTACTTTGATCTTGTCAGGCAGCTACTTGGGACAGCCCATAAGATTATTAGAAGACTTTTGTCTAGTTGAGAAAGTCTATGAGGCAATATCTTGAATTTTTTAGAAGTCCTAACACAGGGCCTTGATTTCATCTTTACCATGAGGCCACACTTTATAGGCAGGCCCTGTAGCTATTTCTTATTTTGAGAATCTTTTGCTGACTAAAGAGATTGTCTTAGACTCTATATATTTCCTCTAACTTCTGCTTGAAAACAGAATAATTCCTTTTGTAATTTATCTCTCTCTTATGATACCACCATCTCCCATCACTAAAAGAAGCCAAATGACATTCTGAACATTGTTCCTGAAATTCTCAGCCAGTTCTACAAGTTCATTAGGCACATTTTCTGTCTTTCATGTTTTACTGCACACAAATATTGTCGAACATTCTGCCACTAAATAAACCATTTCTTCAGCCTCCAATAGCAATTTCCTCACTGTTCTTCCAGACTCTAAGAATCTTCTTACAGACTAAGGAGACGTATCAACTAAATGCAAATGTGGTATCTTGGATTAGATCCTCAAACAGAAAAAGAACACCAGTAGAAAAGTTGGTGAATTTCACGTAATTTTAATTTCCCAGTTTTGATAATTGCTATATAGCTGTATAAGTTGTTAATATTAGGGCAGCTGGATGAAGAGTATACATGAATTCTGTACCATTTTTGCAACTTTTCTGCAAGTCTAAAATAGTTTCAAAATAAATTGTTTAAAAGGTAAATTAAATTAAAAAAAAAAAAGTTCCCTAATCACCTTTCCAACTTCTGCTTACTGTCCAGTCCTATAGCCAATGCTGTCTTTTAGATTTTTGTTATGGCAATACCCAACTTTCAGACACCAGTTTCTGTTATCTATTCTGCATAACAATCTGTTCCCAAAACACAGCTTAAAACAACAAGAACCACTTACTTGCTCACCATTCTGCAATATGGACAGGACTCAATGATGACACCTTGTCCCTGCTTCCTGTGGTGCCGCCTGTGGTGGCGACTTGGGCTGGAGGATGTGAGATGGCGTCAGTCTATGTCTACTGCCTCAGCTGGGGTGCCTGGAATGGCTAAGGGTTGGCTGAACCTGTCTCCCTCCATAGTGTCTGTCTCTCTCTCTCTTTAAATTTTTTATTAGAGAGATTGTGGGTTTACAGAACAAACATGAATAAAATAAAGGATTCCCATATATCACACCACCACAGAACATTTGTTACAATTGATGATAGCACTTTTTTATAATTGTACTATTATTTTTAACAGTAGTTACCTTTGTTGCAATCGATGACAGATTATTAAAATAGTAGTATTAACTATTGTTCATAGTTTACATTAGCTGTATTTTCCCCCATGTACTACCCTATTATTAACACCATATATTACTGTCACACATTTGTTATAATTCATGAAAGAACATTCTTAGACTTGTACTATTAACAATATTTCATCATCTACAATAAGGTTCACTGTGTTATACAGTCCTATGTTGTATCATATAATTTGTATTCTGGTAACATATAAGACCCGAAGTTTCCCCCTTTAACCACATTCACCTATATAATTCAGTGCTGTTAACTGCATTCACAATAATGTGCTACCATCACCACTATCAATGTCTAACCCTTGCAAGCAACCTAAATAGAAATTCTACAAACTAAGCATCAACTCCCCATTCTCTTATCCCAATCTATCCACTGGTAACCTATATTCTAGATTCTAACTCTATGAGTTTGCTTATTCTAATTAGTTCATGTCTGTGAGATCATACAATTTTTGTCCTTTTGTGTCTGGCGTATTTCACTCAGCATAATGTCCCCAAGGTTCATTCATGTTGTCACAAGCATTCCTTTTTATAGCTGAGTAATATTCCAATATTCCATTCATATCTATTATCATGAAATATGCTTTTTTCTTATTTAATTATATTCTGCCTCATATGAATTAAAGAGTAGAGGTGTATATTGAGTATACAGTACCACTGGGTTTTGCATTTACCCTTTTAGTTACCCTTACTGATAATCTTCATTTCTTCACACTACTCTAAGCTACTCTCTCCTGTCTTTTCCTTTCAACTTGCAGAACTCCCTTTAGTAATTCTTGTAAGGCAGGTCTTTTGTTAACAGACTCAGTTTCTGTTTATCTGTGAATATATTAAACTCTCCCTCATTTCTGAAGGACAGTTTTGCTGGATGGAGAACTTTTGGCTGGCAGTTTTTCTCTTTCAGGACCTTAAATATATCATACCACTGCCTTCTTGCCTGCATGGTTTCTGATGAGAAATTGGAACTTAATCTTATTGAGGATCCCTTGTATGTGACGAATTGTTTTTGTCTTGCTGCTTTCAGAATTCTCTCTTTATCTTTGGCATTTAACATTCTGATTAGTATGTGTCTTGGAATAGGTCTATTAGAATTTATTCTGTTTGGAGTATGTTGCACTTCTTGGACATATATATTTATATCTTTCATAAGAGTTGGGAAACTTTCAGCCAATATTTCTTCAAATTTTCTTTCTGCCCCTCTTCCTTTCTGTTCTCCTTCTGGGGCACCCATGATGCATATGTTTGTGTGCTGTCACTTAACTCTCTTGAGACTCTGCTCAATTTTTTTCTATTCTTTTCTCTATCTGTTCTTCTGGCTATATGATTTCAATTGTCCTGTCTTCTAGTTTGCCGTTTCTTTTTTCTGCATTCTCAAATCTGCAGGTATATTTTTAATCTCTTCTAATGTGCCTTTCATTCTAATAAGTTCTGTTAAGTTTCTGTTTATACTTTCACATTCTTCTTTGTTCTTACACACTGTGATCTTAATATCCTTTATCTCTTTATGTATATATTCCTTCATCTCTTTGAGTTGATTTAGGAGATTTGAACTGATTTAGTTACTTGTTTCAAACTCTATCTCCACTAAAATTATCATCTGTTCCCTTGACTGAGCCATATCTTCCTGTTTCTTAGTATGGCATGTAATTTTTTTTTCTTCTGATGTTTAGGCATCTGATTATCTTTATGAGTTAACTCTGAAAGTCAGTGTCTCCCTCTTATCTAGTTTTATTGTTGACTGACTTTGTGTTAGTATCTTCTTCGATGCTTGGTCCAACTTATTCTAGACCTTTAAAGTAGCCTGTGTTTAACTGATTAGATTTTCTCAGCTCTTCTTCATCTGATTCTTGTCCCAGATATGTGCTACAATTTTTAAGACTGCAATTTTTATGTAATTGTTTCACCTCCAGGAGAAATCTTCCTTTCCTCTCTTCCTTCCCCAGGAATTTTAATCTGTTCTGTTTGTTTTTGTGTAGAATTTTATCCCCAGCTCCTATGATTTGTTTAAATTCTCTCCCTCACTCAGTGCCCCGTTTTCCTTACACTTTTCAGCTCTGGGCCCCTCCTGTCTTAACAGCAGTTCAGTTTTATCCCCCTTCTCTCTCTCTCTCTCCCCCGCTCAGGTCCTCTACCCCCACCACCCCCACCCCCCTCTCTCAGGCCTTTCTGCCTCTGGTTTCTTCCCTGTTAGGCTATCCTGCCCTGGGGAGCTAGATGGAGTTAATCCAGAAAAGTAGGTCACTTTAGAAAAGTCTGTTTTGCATTTAGGTGGGCCAACCAAAAGAAACTGGATTGAGTGAGGGCACAACACTTCTCACCAGTCTTTCCATTGTGGTCTCCTTCCTATTCTCCCCACCAAGGGTCCTTTTGTGTGCAGCAGTCCTCAGCAGCTTGTGTTCACCTCTGGGTCTCTGTGGACTTGACTTCCTGTGCCTAGAGAGGCACTCATGCTGCTCTGAATGCCTCTATAGTCCGTGTCCTCAGTGTGAGGTGGAGGGATCCAGGCTGCTGCCTCTGAGCAACTTCCAAGCTGCACAGGACTGAGTGAGGTGGAGGGAAGAGGACTGGCAGTCCAGGAGAAAGCTTTCCTACCTAATATTTTTCTTTGTCTTTGATTCAGCATCTGTGGAGTCCTTCTTCAGTCTCTATAGTCCTCCAGAATTCCAAGCAAGTGGGATTTGTCCTTTTATTTGCTGATCTCTGGGGAGCCTTTTTTCAGGGGATGTCTTAAATTGCCATGTTGATGACATCCTTTAGTGTATTTTTAATGTGACCTACTCCCATCCTTTCTCTGGCACTGCCACTTTCGCAGCAATGCAGTGAAAGTCTTGATTAACACGACTCCAGTTGCAAGAAAGATGACTGCACCCTGCAACCAGCTCTTACCTGAGGAAGTGAGTGCAAAGAGGGTGCCACCACTTTGTAGGAGGGGCCATGCAGTTTTGATTTCCTCAGTAGTGTCTTATCCTCCAGGGATATACTCCCTCCATGAGTCTTTCACTTTACATGGTAATTATCTTCCAAGAAAGCAAAAACCAGAGTTGCCAGGCCTAGGCCCAGAACTGTAATAGCATCATTTTGCCTCATTCTAGTGGCCAGAGTAAGTAATAGGGCTGGTCCAGATTCAAGGGAGAGGAAATAGACTCCACTTCTTGACACAACAAGTGGAATGCATGAACAAGGATGCAGGAATTGGTGCTCATCTATCTCAGTGACCCTAACCACCTTCCCTACAAAGTACTCTCCCAAACAATTAATTTTCCATGGCCCTTCTCTGTGATCAGTTCTGCCTAGAATCTCTATCATTTAAGAATTCTCACTATCAGTTGACAATTTGATTAGCAACCGAATGTTTTAAGTTTGTTTTGCCCTTTTCTTCTTAATCCTATAATTTTTTCACTTGCTCACTCATATACTTTATATATATAATTCTTCTAGGATTAATATATTTCACAAATGTTCATTAAAACTTAATAAAATAAAAACAAAAGTGATAATACAGACATGCATACATGTGTTTCATAATATGGAAAATATTTGGAAGAATAAACAAGAAATAAGATGACAGTGGTTATTTCTGGAGACAGGATAGGGACGGAGGGTTCCAGGAGGAGAGGATTCTCCTGTACTTTTTATTGTTTTCAGTATGATTTTAAGGTTCTTTATAATGATCATTTATTATTTTTACAAGGTAAAAAGGTGATTTCATCCAATGGAATTAAGGCTAAAAATAAACTAATGTCCATTATCAAAAGAATATCAAATAAACCAGGAAGCTCAACTTTAATTTCATTTTAAATAAATTGGTACACTAAGGAATTTCCAGCATTTAAGCCTCAAGGACTATTTGGTATCTTTTGCACCCACAGAAACAAATGGGAATATCTGCCATAAATGCTGTATCTACTGCAGTTTGTACCTTATCCTGGTTATCCTCTCTCCCTAAATCAACTTCTCAACTAGATCTACTCCCCACTCTTTGTACTATCTCTGGATGCTCAAAGAAATAATCACATGGTAACATAGTACCACCACGTTCTTCCATTCAAAGCAGTAGCAGACTACTTACTTCATGATTCAGGAGTATAAGAGCTAGAAGAGACTTCAAAGATCACCTAGTTCCCTAATCCCATTTCACAACTGAAGAAACTGAGGGCCAAAAAGTTTACATACCCAGATTACATTGTTATTCAGTGAGGGATCCCAGTTAGAGCCTGGAAAATTGCCTGATACCCTGTCAGCGAATGAAGATGGGAAGAAAACCTAGCTTTTATAGAAACCCAAACAAGTTAATTAGAAAGAAATTTGGCTGGAGGTAAGTTTTAATGACGTTTTCAAGCTTTGGATGGTAATGAATGAAGGGAACAAGGAAACTGCATAAGTAGAAACATTAAATAGGGATTGGAATAGGGAAAGAGGGATAAGTGCACAATATGACTACTGATGCTCACTCTCTGCCTGTAAGTGTCCTGAAACTAGGCAGGAGGATTAGGGCCTTAAAGATCAAACACTTCTTACCAGTGAATGGTAAGAAGGTGGTAGTACTGTGGAATTGCAGCATGATGCAAATTTGTTTCTCCTCCTCGGTTCCCAAGATCACTGGGAGAGTGTCTCCATGTCTCCCAAACAAAGATAGAAAGGAGGCAGTTGTCATAGGTGGACTGAAAAAAAGGGACATTTAGGACCATGTTATTTTGTTTTGTTTTGTTTTGTTTTTGCCATTGCTAGTGGATAGATTAATTTTTAATGCAATTTTATTGATATATATTCACATACTATACAGTCATCCAGAGTGTACAATCAGTTGTTCACAGTATCATCATATAGTGTGCATTCATCACCATGATCAATTTTTGAACATCTTCATTACTCCAAAAAAAGGGGAGAAAAGTAAAAATAAAAGTGAAAAAGAACACCCAAAACATCTCCTAATCCCCCATGCCCCCTATTATTCATTTACTTTTTGTACCCATTTTTCTACTCATCTGTCCATATACTGGATAAAGGGAGTATGAGCCACAACATTTTCACAGTCACACGTCCACATCTTATAAGCTATTTAGTTATACAATCATCTTCAAGAATCCAGACTACTGGATTGCAGTTCAACAGTTTCAGTTATTTCCTTCTAGCTATTCTAATATACTAAAAACTAAAGAGGGATATGTACATAATGCATAAGAATAACCTCCAGAACGACCTCTCAACTCCATTTGAAATCTTTCAGCCACTGAAACTTTATTCTGTTTCATTTCTCTTCCCCCTTTTCGTCAAGAAGGCTTTCTCAATCCCATGATGCCAGGTACAGGCTCATCCCTGGAGTCATGTGCCACATTGCCAGGGAGATTTACACCCCTGGGAGTCATGTCCCATGTAGTAGGCAGGGCAGCAAGTCCACCTGCTGAATTAGCTTAGAGAGAGAGGCCACATCTGAGCATCAAAAGAGGTTCTCTGGGTGTGACTCATAGGCACAATTATAAGTAGGCTTACCCTCTCCTTTGCAGTAACAAGCATCATCAGGGCAAGCCCCAAGATTGAGGGCTTGGCCTTCTAAATTGGTAGTCCCCAATGCTTAAGAAAATATCAGGAATTCCCCTCGTGGGGAAATTTAATCTTTGTACATTTTTCCCCAGTCCCTCAAGGGGTTTGCAAATACTTTTTTATTCTCTGCCCAAATTACTCTATGATATATTGGAGCTTCACACTAACTTGTACAAACCAATCAAATCTCACTCCCTATTCAAGGTTCCATGTAATTATGGTACTTGAATAAACTGACCATACAAATTAAATTATATAGTGTGCTACAGAAAATAAAGATTTTGCACTAAATAAACATATCTTCCTTTGGTCTTACACAGAATTGAAGTTTTAAATCACAGTCAATTTCATCCTTTACCCTTTAGTCTGGTTTACCTTAGTCCTAACCAAGTAACCAAGTCCATTCTGTTCATATTTCTAATTAAAGTCTGATCTCTTTTTCAGCCTCTTTAATAGCACAGTAAGGGGTAATGCCAACATTCATAGCTGCTGAATGCTGAGTCTTAGGTGTCACACAGATACCCGAAGTTCTAGGAACCAACCAGGTTATACACAGAGCTCAGCATCTCAGAATTTAGAAATAACCATTACAATTTAGGAATAGATGTGACTGCTATAAGAGCTTACACTCTAGGAACCTTTACCATAAGCCTTTCCCAGATAACTTATGCTCTCAGATTCAATGCATGTTATAGTTAGTCCATATTAGTGAGGCATTATAATGCTTGTCTTTTCATTTCTAGCTTATTTCACTCAACATACTGTCCTCAAGGTCCATTTGCCTAGGTGCATGCCTCACAACTTCATTCCTTCTTGCAGCCACTCAGTATTCCATTGTATGCACATACCACAGTTCACCATTCCGTTGGATGTACCCTTAGGCCACCTCCATCCATTGCAAATTGTGAATACTGCCACCATAAACACCAGTGTACAAATAGGACCATGCTCTTTTGAAGGAACGTGTTCACATTTGCTGAAGCTGCCATTTTGCAAAATATCAGAAAGACTGGCTTTTATTAAGGGGATTTATTAGGTTACAAATGTACAGTTCTAAGGCCATAAAAGTGTCCAAACTAAGACATCAACAAGAGGACACCTTCATTGAAGGAAGGCAAATGGCATCCAGAACACCTCTGTCAGCTGGGAAGGCACGTGGCTGGAGTCTCCTGGTCCTTTGCTCCTGGTTGCATTTCAAAATGGCTTTCTCCAAAATGTCTTTGGCCTTCTGTCTCTCTTAGCTTCTCTCAGCTCTCCACTTGGTTCTCCTGAGGTGTTTCTCTCTAAGCATCTGGGGGTCCTCTCTTAGCTTCTCTGGGACAAACTATGGGCTTCATCTCTTAACTTAGCTTCTCCAGATGTCCTTCTGTTCACATCTCCAAGAATCTCTAAGCATCAGCATCTGTGTCAGCTCTTGAGCTCTAAGTACTCCAGTGAACTAATTATGACCCACCCAGAATGGGTGGAGTCCACACTTCCATGGAAATAATTTAATCAAAGGTGTCACCCACAGTTGGGTGAATCACATCTCTATGGAAACAATCAAAAGGTACCACCCTAATCAAAAGACTAATAAGTCTGTCCCACAAGACTGCATTAAAGAACATGGCTTTTGTGGGGTACATAATAGATCCAAACCAGCAAAGAAGGAAATATCAAAACCAACTGGGAACACTGCCACCTGCTGAAGAGTTGGAATCAGTGAAGACGGTGCCAGGCATAGTTAATGGTAGGGTCTTCAGCATGGCTCAAAATCCCTCAGCAGACCTGTGTGCAGTCTGGGGCAGGTTGGTGCATGGAGAACCCTGGATTTCATTAGGCTAATGTTTGCAGGAGAAAGGTTAATTTGTCTCTGATAGGAGGGTGGTAGAGGCCTGCATTCCTGCCTCCCTTTCTTCCAAGAATATCTATTAGCTTTGACTTTCTAAAACATTAATCTCAGAGTAACAAAATACACTTGGTTGGACTAGATAAAAGTGATACAGGAAAAGGCATACTAATAAGTCTTATTCAAGCAATACACGCATGTGGTTAAAAAGTCCCATTGTTTTACCACACTTCCCTAGATAAGTTGTCTTTTTTTCCCTTCTTTTTTCCCTTTTATTCTTCCTATTTCTTCCTCTTCTATTCAGATATAAATACATACACACATATACACAGACACATGATAACTGCAAGAAAGGTCTGGAAGAAAGTTGTAGTTCCTTTATATAAAGTTTCAGGCTTTTCCCTCTCCCTTTCATCCATTCCTTCTCCTTTCCTCTGTTCTCTCCCTTGCCATTCTCTTTCTTTCTACCTCTATTTCCTCCTCTTCACCTCTACATCTCAAGACTTCCCAAAATGATTACATAAGAAACTGACATGGCTGGGAGACCAGGTGGGAAGTAATATTTTTAGGACTGCCAAGTTACACAACTCCAGGGGCCACAATCAACACTGTATGTGATGCTGTGGTTTTGTGCCTTTTGATTTTTCAACCACACAAATGTAGTATCTTTAATTTAGATTTAAGTTTTTTTAAAACCTGACCTTGGTACCCAAAGGTAGGCCACTGTTTAATTCCCTGGTGACACTTCATTATAAAGCGGTTCTGGAACTTCCCAGTAATGTTTCTTATTAAATAAGTATCTTAGGATTAAACAAGTGTCTTAGAATAAGTTCAAAAGATATCCCCCATTGTGATTTAGGCTTTTCTGTCTTGTAGGAATTTCAGAAAGATTATCATAGAAAGATCTAATGTTGTCAGACCTGGCTTAGAAGAGAAATTCTATCACTTCTAAATGCAAGAGAAGAACATTTTTCTCTTTTATGGATTTCCACTACATAATTGTATTTAAATGTGCTGCATTTCTTAAAAGATATACAGGTTTTGTGTTGCAGGAAAACCTTAATAAAAAGAAAGTCTGTAAGCAAGGTGATGGTACTTGAATATTTATTTGGGAATATCTCAATCTTTAACAGAAACTTATGAAGCTAGGGGATTGGGAGAAAGCTAGTGGATAGAAATGGTCCATTTTCTGATAAGAAAACAAAACAAAACAAAATCTCATTCACCTATCTCTGAGCTGGACATCTTATCTGAAGTTTCTTTTCTGGACACAGTGCCTTTGTTTTAGCTGCCCCCTGGAATCAAGCCTCAGGCCACTGGGTGCTAGAGCTCACGGGACCAGCTTCTTATATCACCTGCTGAAGCAAGTAGGATGGGGGCCTGAATTAAGATAGGCCTTAATTTGTGTTCTTGTGGATTTGTTAACTGTAAAATAGGATTGCCTGCATTTTAAATCCTGTTTATTTTACAATATTGAAGCAATCGTCCTTCAATCTAGTCAACTTTTCCTCATGATTTGGATTTAGCACATTAATTCTTTGCAGTAATTAAAGTAGAATTAAACTGGGTCCTGAGAATGGCCATTATTCTATTTTTGAAATGTACTGTCCCTTTCAACTATATCCTGAAATTTGCAAACTGGAAAATTTTTGCCTTAAGAGTAAGCTACCTAGGTAGAAATGTGGAAGTTGTGGATACAAAGACACTTCCAGAGGTTGCTACAATACAAATTATAGAAAGAAATTAAGGGTCTCATACAACTCTGGTGGGTTATTAGTCATTCACTGGTCACCAGTTATTTAAATAAAATGACCATGGAGTTTTCCCAAAGTTAGATGACTCCCATGACTGACATTTATGGAACTTCAGAGGGACTGTTCCCAGGTTCTTGAGAGGCATGGCGGTGTCCTCAGCAATGTGGCTGCAGTGAGACAGTCACACGGCTTATAGACACTAACATCAGCAATTCCATTTCTGAATAGAAGCCTCAGAGCAGTGGTCTTCAAACTGGGGCACTGGGGCCCTCAGACAGTTCTAAGGGAATCAATTCCAGATCTTTAACTTCTGTATATACTCCTTCCTAAATCTGATCTACTGGAGAACTTGTACAGCTAAGTGGCCCTGGTGGCTCCCTGTCCCCACAGTGGCCCTGCCTCCTACAAGAGGAAGGCGTATATACCTCTCTCCTTCTGAATGCTGAAACTGCCCCAAAGTGTAAAACCTCCAAGGGAGAACCTAAGATGGCAGCTAGGTGAGACAGGGCAAAAAAACACCTCCGTGAAAAATAATAGATAAAAACCAGAAAGTGACCCAGAACACCAGTTCCAGAGTAGCACCAGCCAGACAAGGTCTGCTAAATCTACAGGGACCGTGCATTTGGTGAAATCAGGAGTCTGCATTCTGAAACGAGTGAGTGAGTCGGCTGAAAGTCCCTTGGGCACGCTGCACTGTGGGGAAACAGTGGGTTGGCGTTTGGAGATGGACTAGTTATTAAAAAAAAAAAAAAAAAAAAAAGCCCAGGAGCAGCTGCAGATACCATGGGGAGAGCCCCACAGTGAAGCACAGTGGGAGAGGGCTGGGCTAACGCCTCGGTGTCTGGCATGGAGGATACCCCTTCCCACACCCGCTGCTGACTGTCTCAGGCCCAGGGGAGCCAAGCGGAGCCATAGGGAGAAAGGACTTCACGACTTGCAGCCATCTTCTAGTTGGGCGGGGGACGCTCCTGCCCGGGGCCGGATCCGCAGCCCAGAGTCGCGCAGGGAAGCCCAGTGTGACGGAGAGTCTTTCCTGCAGTACTGCACACATGCCACAGTGTCGGCCGTGGACAGTGGCCTTTCATACACCCACGGCTGATTGTCTCGGAGCTGGGAGGGCAGTGCTGTGTGGAAAGGGGAAAGTTAACGCGCCCCATTCAACCATCTTTGAAGTAGGCTGGGAACACCCCTGCATGGCCCGGCATCCCAGGGCTTCCTTGGAGGCCATCACACACTTGTGACGTGGCTCGGCCCTCCTTCAGCAGAGGTCCTGGAAGAGCACAGAAGGGACGGGGGAACCACTCGGAAATCCCAGGGAACCTATGCCAATACCAAGGACTTGTGGGTCAGCAGCAGAGAACAGCCTTAATCTCCAGGAACACCTGGGAGGTTTGACTATTAAAGCTGCCCTTCCTCCCTAACCGCTCAGACACACGCCCCTCATTCAGGGCAGACAGCACCGACAACACACCCAAATTAAGTGCACCAATTGGACCCCACAAGAGTCAGATCCCCACACACCACAAAGACAAAGTTGGGAAGAACTGACTTGAGGGGAATAGGTGACTCACGGACGCCATCGGCTGGTTAGATAGAGAAAGTGTACGCCACCAAGCTGCAGTTCTGACATACTAGAGATCAAGTCAAGCAAATGCCAAGGGGCCAAAAACAACAGAAAATCTTAAAGCATACAATAAAACCAGATGATATGGAGAATCCAAACCCAAACACCCAAATCAAAAGATCAGAAGACACAGTATTTGGCGCAATTAATCAAAGAACTGCAGACAGGCAACGAGACCATGGCACAGGATATAAAGGACATGAAGAAGAGCATGGCACAGGATATAAAAGACATAAAGAAGACCCTAGAAGAGCATAAAGAAGATATTGCAAGAGTAAATAAAAAAATAGAAGATCTTATGGAAATTAAAGAAACTGTAGGCCAAATTAAAAAGACTCTGGATACTCATAATACAAGATTAAAGGAATCTGAACAACAACTCAGCCTCCTTGAGAACCACAGAACAGAAAATGAAAGAACAGAAGAAAGAATAGGGAAAAAAAATCAAAAAAATCGAAATGGATCTCAGGGATATGATAGATAAAATAAAATGTCCAAATTTAAGACTCATTGTTGTCCCAGAAGGTGAAGAGAAGGGTAAAGGTCTAGAAAGAGTATTCAAAGAAATTGTTGGGGAAAACTTCCCAAACCTTCTACACAATATAAATACACAAAGCATAAATGCCCAGCGAACTCCAAATAGAATAAATCCAAATAAACCCACTCCAAGACATATTCTGATCAGACTGTCAAATACTGAAGAGAAGGAACAAGTTCTGAAAGCAGCAAGAGAAAAGCAATTCACCACATACAAAGGAAACAACATAAGACTAAGTTGTGACTACTCAGTGGCCACCATGGAGGCAAGAAGGCAGTGGCATGACATATTTAAAATTCTGAGAGAGAAAAATTTCCAACCAAGAATACTTTATCCAGCAAAACTTTCCTTCAAATTTGAGGGAGAGCTTAAATTTTTCACAAACAAATGCTGAGAGATTTTGCTAATAAAAGACCTGCCCTACTTCAGATAATAAAGGGAGCCCTACCAACAGAGAAACAAAGAAAGGAGAGAGAGATATAGAAAATTTTATCAGGCATATATAGAATATTACATCCCAGGTCCGGGACACACATTCTTTTCTAGTGATCACGGATCTTTCTCCAGAATGGACCATATGCTGGGACATAAAAACAAGCCTCAATAAATTAAAAAAAAAAAAAATGAATTTATTCAAAGCACATTCTCTGACCACAATGGAATACAAATAGAAGTCAATAACCATCAGAGACTTGGAGAACTCAAAAACACCTGGAAGATAAAAATGGGGGGGAGATAAAAACATTCCCGGATAATCAAAAGCTGAGGGACTTCATCACCAGTAGTCAGTCCTAAGCAGGCTGAAAGGAAGGGACACTAAACAATTGACTGAAACCACATGAAGAAATAAAGATTTCCAGTAACTATCACATGGTAAATATAAATACCAATACTACTGTATTTTTGATTTATAACTCCACTATTTACTTCCTACAGGATCTAAAATACATAAACTGTAATGATAAATCAGTGGTTTTGGACTTAATTTAAAATACGTAATTTTTGACAAGAACTACTTAAAGGTGGGGAAATGGAGGAGTATAGGAACATAGTTTATGTGTCATATTGAAGTTAAGTTGGTATCAAAGAAAAACAAGATTGTTATAGATTTAAGATGTTAAATTTAAGCCCCACGGTAAACACAAAGAAAGTATCAGAGAATATGACTATAGAGATGAAAAGCAGAGTAGGGGTTCCGAGAAGTGGGGGAAGGGACAATGGGGAGTTAAGAAATGAGTGTAGGGTTTCTGTTTGGGGTGAAGGGAAACTTCTAGAAATGGATGGTGGGAAGGTGATAGCATTACAACATTCTAAATGTGATTAATCCCACTAACGGAATGCTAGGGAGGGGGTGGAATGGGAAGATTTAGGCTATATATATGTTTCCACAATTGAAAAAAAAAAAAAAAAGACAGTCTAAATAGATAGCAATTAAATGCCAAGGATGATCCTGGATGGGATCTGAGGATAGAGAGAAGGCTCAAAGGGACACAGATGGGACACACACACACAAAAAAAGGAAATATAGAATGTAAGCTTTGTATCAATGTTGAATTTCTTGAACTTCTTAGCTGTGCTTAATGAGATTGCATAAAAGAATGTTCTTGTCCATGGGAAAGGTATATGTGAATTATATTGTTTGTTCAAAGATATGTGCAGCTTGCTCTCATATGTTCAGAGGACAAAGCAATAGATTATGGATGATAGATGGGGAGGGAGAGAGGAAGGGAAAGAAAGAAATGGTGGTGTGACAGGATGTTAAAGGTGGTGGATTGGGGTATCAGGGGAGGGGGGTCAGGGTATGATGGAGTTCTATGTATGGGGTTTGTACTGTTTTTGCAACTCTTCCTGTAAGATTGAATTTATTTCAAAATAAAATTTATTAAATTAAAAAAACAAAAACAAAAACCTCCAAGGAGCTGAAGAGATCATCTGAGATGATATTGGTGTTGAGAAGCTCAACGATTTGACTAACAAACCATTTTGAAAGTAAGACTGATAAACTTGTTTTCTACTAAACTGAAGTGGGATCTATTCAAATTAACCACTGATAAATCATTAAAGATAAGATCACCAAGTGATGTATACTCTAATTTGAAAGCTTTCAAATAAATCAGTGACATCACTAAAACAATGCTTTCCCATCGCATCTACTTATTTATGTGAACAATATTACTCAGTATTTACAATAAAAAAGCAAAAACTATGGCTGAATTGATGCTGAACCTGTCTCTTTGTAGAAAGAAGTAAAATTCATCTCTGATATATAAACCAATTTTTTTAAAGCTCCATTTATGATGATTTATTTTTAGAAATCATCAGTATGTAAAAGGATTTAATTGATCAATTGTGAACTAAAAATAATTAATGGTAACTCAATTCAGAAGAATTTTTAACACTTAGGAGCATTATGGTCAAAAGAATTTAAATAATTTAATTTAAATTTATCTGTACAAATTATTGCAGAGAAAGTATGATGGAGAAATTAATAAAATATACATAATGTATATTATATATATATAAAAATCTGAGACTGAATTGGAAAGAAAATTCAAGTTCAAAGAGACAAGGAGTGATGTAAAATTTCCCACTGTAAGAGAAGACACTGTTCATGTTGTTAATGTTTTGATGTATAATGGTGAGTATCAAATCACAATTGTATTTATATTCCATTGGCATTGGATATATTTAAGAGTTCTGTTTTTAAATGTCAATGTTTACATTACGAGGAATTTACTTCCTTTGCAACTATGTAAACTTTGATGAAAAAGTTTAATTACAACTCTAAAATGTGTAAAGAGGAAAAGTTTTTCAAAATTGTATGCATTGTAATCTACCAAAAAAGTTGGAAGACCCCTCCCTACCCTAGAGAAACTTTCAGACATGCATAAGAAATTATAAAAATAGGGATGTTCATGGCAGGATTATTTGAAATAGCAAAACTTAGAAAAAAACTAAATGTCCATCAATATGGATAAATAAAACGTGATATTGCCACATTATTGACTATTATTATACAGCAGGTTTAAAGGAATAAATTAGATCAATATATCAGCATGGAAATATCTTAATATTTACCAAACACTGGTTAAATCTGATCCTCAGAATTACAGTGGGCTCCTCCTTCTCTCATTTCTCATCCTTCTCACACAGGGAAACCAGTCCAGGAAGCAAGAAGTCTATAGGTTGTGTGACACTACCCAAAGTTTGGCCCTGACACAGAGATTTTTAGTGGGTGCATAACACGATCTTATCCATAGTCATCTGAGGTATTTTATTAAGTACCCCCTGCTGGGATTGGAGGATGGGAGGATTAAAAAGGCAAAAGAATCAATTAGAAGGAAAAAGTTCTCATCCTCTCTCTTGGAATCTTTACAAGAAAAGAGGATGTAAGGTATTTACTTACTTATATAGGAAGAATGGATAAAAGAAATATTAGTAATCTAGCAAACATCCAATGATGAACTAAGAAAAAAAATGCCCTTATCAAGAAATTAATTCTGTGATAATAAAATCATGGTTCAGGTATTAATTTCTGTAGGGAAGCAAAATCTATAATGCTCAGTAATGACCATTAAATTCCTTGCCTATGCATACGAATTTCATTCCTCTCTTTTTTAGAGATATCTACTTATATATTTGAATATTTTGAAAATTAAATCCTACTTTCTCACTGATCCCTATTATAAAATTAGTGATAACATGATATGGATCAGTAAACAATAAGAGCAATAATGATAACAATTACTAACATTTATTATTACTAACATTTATTGATAACATTTAGAAATATGAGGCAATTAAAATGGGTATGTGAGTTCTTATGAAGGCCCTGTATATATTTTTTCTCCTTGGTCTCTGCAAACATGATTCAAGAAAGACAGCCTGGAGACAGCATTATGATACAAATAGCACATATTAACTGCATACTTCTGCTAAATGATCTATAGGTATAACTTCATGTATTTCTTACAACTTCTCTGCTACAAGTACTGGAATCCACCCTCTCCTATAATAGCTGAGGATTATGAATTTTACAATTTTCCACTTTCAGGAGGCATTTTCTCCTTAAGGTTTCCAGTACCCTGTAAGTGTTCTCTCAGAAGATCCATTCTATCAGTTTACCAGACCGGCCCCAGACAGGCCCAAGCCTCAATAGTGAAGTACCTCAACCAGAGGAGGGAGAAAGAGAGAAAAGAAATGTTGGATAGATTGCATTCATTAACCTCCATGACTCCATTCATCTCTTTGGAGCACAGACTAAAGTATTTCTTGAATCAGCTACTCTTAGTACTGGTTTATAGGAAATACTTAACCTGAATGACTTTTTACTTCCCTAACCACCATTCCTCACTGTCTTACCCTGAAAGGGGAGGTACTTTCAATATGTATACTCAGATCATTAATTCTTTGGGAAGAAATTTAGCATAGAGATTAAGAAGAAGGCTTCTGGAGCCAGATTGTCTTATTTTTTAATTTAGCTCTGCCACTTACCAGTTGTGAAATTATTGGCAAGTTACCCTGCCATCTCCAACACTTTGCATATTTTGTGATGTGGTAAGCTTTCAGTAAATAAATGAATGATGAATAACTATCAACAAGTAAAAGATGGGAGATGATAAGAAAATGAGGAATCCCTTTTCTTTAAGATGTCCTTTAAGATGTCCCAATGAAGACAGTACTTTAAAAATAATTTTATGTCTTTTATTTCAATTAATGTGAAATGAGCTGCATTTGTCTCTGAGTCACCCCAGAGTCAAGGCTTGATATTGCAATGGTCCAATCACATTGACCTTCCACATGCCCAACATTGTGACATGAGCAAGAATGTATACAACTTCCTTTTACAACCCATTTAAACTTCTCTGTGGGGTTCAGAAGATGTCACTTCCCCCATGGAAGAGCTAGCTTCCTGGAGAAGGTCTTCTATGAATTAAAAGGATGCTGGTCCCAGCTGAACTGTGCAAAGAGCAAACCAGCATGGGCTCCCCAAGAACTAGCCTCATTACAGCTGTCAGAAGGTACAGTAACAAAACTTCATCTAAATGCTCTAGTTTAAGCCCTGACAACTCCTAACTACATCTTAGTCTTCATAGTAAAATGCTCCCACTTACCAGCTAAGTTTCTAAGTTACTAAAGAAAAACAAACAAACAAAAAACACTTTATTGGGTAAAACTTTGAACTCCTCACAATTCCTAGCACAGTTTTCTACACTTCATGTAGACAGTCAAGTATTTATAGACTCAATGACTAAAAGACTACATATAGTTTTTCAAATACATACTAATATATACAAATATAACTTATCAGCTGATACAGTACAATCCTTAGATAATAACATCCATATGTTATATTATGTTATCATCTCGTGTCATATTATCCTTTTCTTCACTTTGGTAGAAAATTTTAATCTGGAAAGACCTTAATCAGTATTTCCATCTGTCTTTTCCTAAATGGAACATCAACATAGGAAGTGTTAGGCTTAATTAATGTTCTGTGTCCTGAAAAACTGGGGAGGGGGCTGATTTATGAGGCATTTTAGTTACAAACTGAGTAGTTTGTACCTTCTCCTCAGATGCAGCACATAAGAACTCACAAAAAATTCCCCAGAATAGGAGATTCTCAGTTTTATTCAACAGGCTAACTTTTCTCTTTGAAACAAGTTCTCATGAAAGTATCATTTCTAATATTTCTCTTTTAAGTTTTCTCCAAGATAGAAATGACCAAATTACAAGTGAGGTTTAATTTCACAAACTATCCTGATTAACTCGGGAACAATGTAATCCTCTAGTAAAATTCCTCTAGTAAAATTCTGGCATGAGAGAGAAGAATTACAGTATTTTTATTCTAAAACAAGGGTCAATAATAACATTTTTCTTCTTGTGAGGCAAGCAGAGTTAAACCATATCTTCTGGCAAATAGAGGTAGAGCTAAAGCACAGACCCTGAGGCGGAAGATCATACAGAGGCAGACTAGGGACAGAAAGTACAAGGAAAATCTGGGAGATGTAGATTGATAAACAAAAGACACTCTTCTCAATGATCAGCAGCCTCTTTAAATTCCATTCCAATGATTAAGCCAAGTTCATACACATAAAAAAAACTGTGAAGAAGGGAAAAGGAAAAGGAACTGGATGAAACAGAAAAGATTATAGGGGTAAAAAAAAGAAAAGAGGTGGTGGAGAGCCATAGACCATAACATGGAATGGCATTGGGTGCCAAAGTTCACTGATCTATTCTAGAGTCTTCGCCCCACTTGAGACAATAGCCTAGTTCTAGTCCAATTCCATTCCAGTTATGGGGACTTGTTCTCCTTTTTTTTGATGGTCAAGAATTCTAGTGCTATGTTTATTTTCAGAAATGAATTTATTTAAAACTTTTATCTGCCAAACACAAGCAAACTCCTTTATCTTCCTCCTACTCAACAATATTTATTCAGCATGACCCTCATTTCTTAAAGTTACCAGGTTGTTTGTGAAAGAAAAGGACCATAGGCTCCTAATCATGTGTTCTCTTTGAAGCAAACTCCTGAAAGACATGAAAAATAAAAAGAATTGGCCCAAATGGGCTCTAGATTGCTTAGCTTTCAGATGGGTTTTAGTGAAACACTAAGCAAGTCTAGTAAAGGTGGCCAGTGACCAAACGATCAAGCAGTAAATTAATTCAAAACATAGACTTACCAAAATATACATGAGGTGTTTTATAACTAAACAATATAAAATTATTTGGATCTCTAAAAATACCAGTCTAGTTTTTGGAAAAATTTTTTCTGTCTGGAAACTTAACTAAGTATAGTTTGTTAATCTTGCACAAAATTTGTTCAGATATAACTATGGGGAAAAGTGCTGATTGAATTGGGAAAAGTGATACAATATGTGGTGCCATGAGTTTTTTATGAATATTTTGGTGGTGTAAAATATGATGTATTTTTCTGGTTCTGGGTAAAACAGATTAAGCACACTACACTGAATGTATCTATAAAACCTGGATGGAATTTGTGGAGCAGCTATTTGAAGATTCTAGAGGGTAAATAGTAGTGGGCAGACTGGGGAAGAAGAGCAGAATTCAAAGTATCACTGAACCAGAAATGAGTTTTCTATTCATGTTTTCTCCCCACAAGAATCCCCTGGCCTAGAGTTAAGGCAGCCTGAAATTCAGAATGTGCACCAGGGCACAGACCAAGAGAGCTCTAAAAGACGCCACTAATTCTGGCTCAAGGAGGAGGAAAAGGGACTCCTAATGCTCAGAAAGTGTGGGGGAAGTTCTCTGTTTTTGTAGTTTTGTTGTTGTTCTTTTCTCCATTCTCTAGTGCTACAGGCCCCAGGAAATCCTGCCAACTCAGTGGAGATGATGACTGCAATGGCAGTGGGGGCCCACAGGCATCAAAATCTCTGAAGGAAGGGAATATTCCTCTCTGGAGAAGCTGAGCTGTTGTTTCAGTAGGTTGGGCCAAACCTCTTTTGCTGTCTTTCTCTCCCCTCCTACTGCTTAATCCTAGGCACAGACATAGACATAGAAAGTTTGTGGCAGAGCAGGGTAACTAAAGCACCAGCTTTCTGGCTGTAGGACTGAAAAAGGAAATCCAGAAAACCAGAAAGTACTAGAGATCACAGAAAGGGAAGAATTCAGGAAAGCAATCCACAGAGTTGCTTATAAATCCTAGGCTCACTCTCAAGCTGCACAAGGATGGATCTGATCCTGAACAGCATACCAAAGACCTTTGGAAATGAACTAAACCACCACTCAGGAGACTAACCATTGAGTGGTGGCACACATGGGGGACAGATCCAAATAGTACTGCAAGTCTTTGAAAACAGAATTGACTTTGAAACCAAAACCCACAGGAGGCTGATTGGAACTTGCAACCTAACCCATCCAGATCTATTGCCTTCAATAACAAAAATATCACCGTTCGCCATAAGATTTAAACAAATTCCAGAGTCTCATAATATAATATTTAAAATGCCTAGGATACAATTCAAAAATTATTCAGCATATGAAGAATAAAGAAAATCTCAACTTGCATGGAAAAAGACAATCAACAGAGGCCAATGCTGAAATGACATGGATGCTGGAATTATCTGACAAAGATTTTAAAGCAGTTATTATGAAAATTTGCCAGGAAGTAAGGGTAAATACTCTTAGAAAGAATATAAAGAAATAGAAGATATAAAGAACTAATGGAAATTTTAGAACAGAAAAATACAATAACTGAAATAGAGAACTTATTGGATGGGATCAATAGCAGAACGGAGATGATACAGAAAAGAGTCAGTGAACTTGAAGATAAGTCAACAGGAATTATCCAATCTGAACAACAGAGAAAAAATCTTGAAGGAAAGAAAAAAAAAAAAGAATTGTACCTCCAGGAGTAGTAGAACCATGAAAAGATGTAACATTTC
This sequence comes from Choloepus didactylus, assembly GCF_015220235.1. Taxonomy (NCBI): domain Eukaryota; kingdom Metazoa; phylum Chordata; class Mammalia; order Pilosa; family Megalonychidae; genus Choloepus; species Choloepus didactylus. Next base: position 46,296,747 of record NC_051321.1, read on the forward strand.
TACCACTGGAGGTCCTGAAGGTGAGGAGAAAGAGTACAGTACAGAATAAAATACTTGAAAAAATGACAGAAAATTTCCCAAATTTGGTGAAAAACATAAACCTACAGATTCATGAAACTCAGCAAACCCAAACAGGATCAACCCAAAGAATTCTACAATTGAACACATTATAACCAAATTGCTGAGAAATGTTAAAAAAAAAAAAATCTTAAGAACAAGCAGGAAAAGGAATGACATTACTTATTTATAGTGGAACAACAATTCAAATGACTACAGATATCTCATCAGAAACCAACAAGGGTAGAATAAAGTGAAACAACATGTTTTTAACTTTTTATTTTGAAATAATTTTAGACTTAAAGAAAAGTTACAGGGAGAACCTAGAAGATGGCGGCTAGGTGAGACAGGGCTAAGGAACACCTCCATGGAAAACACTAGATAAAGACCAGAGAGTGACCCAGAATACCGGTTACAGCGATGTGCCAGCTGGATGAGATCTGCTAGTTCCCAGGGGCTGTATACTTGGTGAACTGAGAGTCTGCATTCTGAAATGAGTGAGTAAGCTGGCTGAAAGGCCCGCAGCCGTGCGGCGATCCGGGGAAACCAGGGTTTGGCATCTGGAGACCAACGGGCTCTTTTAATAAAAAAAAAAAAAGAAAAGAAAAAAGGGGAAAAGCCAGGAGCGGCTGCAGGTGTGATCAGCTGCAGGTGCAATCGTGGGAAACATGCAGTAAAACACAGCAAGAGGGGGCTGGGCCGGCCTCTCGGTGTCTGACCTGGAAGATAGCCCGCTACAGATATCCCTGGGGCTGGGGGAACAGAGCAGAGAGCCAGAAGCTGAAAGAATCCCCACGGCTAGCAGCTGGCTCCCCGGAGGGCTGGATAAACTCCTGCCCGGGGCCGTGCCCACAGCCCAGAGCCCTGCCAGTTGTCCTGGAGCTGGGAAGGAGGAACTGTGTGAGGAGGGGGGTGTGGAGATGCCCCGTTCGGCCATTTTTGCATAAGGCTGAAAGCGAGCCGGCTCGGCCTGGCGGCCTGGGGCTTCCCTTGAGGGACGGCGCGCGCAGATGATGTAGCACAGCATTACCTCACCAGAGGTCCTGGAGGATCGCGGCTGGGCGGGGGGACCTGCTCGGAGATCCCAGAGACACTATGCCAAGTCTGATGGTTTGTGGGTCATCGAGAGAGAGCGGCTGGGGCTGAAATGAAATGAAGGCTTGGACTCTTGCGGCGGCCTTGAATCTCCAGGAACCGGGGGGATTTGAATATTGAGGCTGTCCCTCCTCCCTGACCACCCGTACAAGCGCCCCGCATTCAGGGCAGACAGCTCCAGCAACACACCCAGGCTGAGTTCTCCAGCTGGACCCCACAAGAATCGTTTCCCCATATAACGCGGGGACAAGGTAGAGAACTGACTTGAGAGGTATAGGTGACTCACAGACGCCATCTGCTGGTTAGTTAGAGAAAGTGTATGTCACCAAACACTTTCTGAAAAATTAGATAGGTTTTTTTTTTTTTTCACAAATTAAAAGAACCCTGTCGAGCAGAGCAAATGCCAAGAGGCCAAAAACAACAGAAAATCTCAATGCATATGATAAAACCAGACGATATGGAGAATCCAACTCCAAACACACAAATCAAGTTATCAGAAGAAACGAAATTCCTCGCAGAATTAATCAAAGAAACACAATCGAGGAACGAAAGCATGGCAAAGGATTTAAAGGACATCAAGAAGACCATGGCCCAGGATATAAGCTACATAAAGAAGACCCTAGAAGATCATAAAGAAGACATTGCAAGGCTAAATAAAAAAATAGAAGATCTTATGGAAATAAAAGAAACTGTTGGCCAAATTAAAAAGACTCTGGATATTCACAATACAAGACTAGAGGAAGCTGAACAACATCTCAGTGTCCTAGAAGTCCACAGAACAGAAAATGAAAGAACAAAAGAAAGAATGGAGAAAAAAATTTAAAAAATCGAAATGGATCTCAGGGAAACGATAGATAAAATAAAACGTCCAAACTTAAGACTCATTGGTGTCCCAGAAGGGGAAGAGAAGGGTAAAGATCTAGAAAGAGTATTCAAAGAAATTGTTGGGGGAAACTTCCCCAACCTTCTACACAATATAAATACACAAAGCATAAATGCCCAGCGAACTCCAAATAGAATAAATCCAAATAAACCCACTCCAAGACATATTCTGATCAGAGTGTCAAATACTGAAGAGAAGGAGCAAGTTCTGAAAGCAGCAAGAGAAAAGCAATTCACCACATACAAAGGAAACAACATAAGACTAAATTGTGACTACTCAGTGTCCACTATGGAGGCAAGGAGACAGCGGCATGACATATTTAAAATACTGAGAGAGAAAAATTTCCAACCAAGAATACTTTATCCAGCAAAACTCTCCTTCAAATTCAAGGGAGAGCTTAAATTTTTCACAGACAAACAAATCCTGAGAGACTTTGCCAATAAAAGACCTGCCCTACTTCAGATTCTAAAGGGAACCCTACCAACAGAGAAACAACAGAAAGAAGAAAGAGATATAGAGAATTTTAACAGAAATATATAGTACCTTACATCCCAAAGCACCAGGACACTCATTTTTCTCTAGTGATCACGGATCTTTCTCCAGCAGGGACCATAAGCTGGGACATAAAACAAGCCTCAAGAAATTAAAAAAAAAAAAAAAAATTGAGTATACTCAAAGCACATTCTCCAACCACAATGGAATATAAATAGAAGTCAATAATTTTTGAACTGTAACGCCACTATTTACTTCCTACATGATATAAATTACACAAACCCTAATGACAAATCAGTGGTTTTGAACTCAATGTAAAATATGTAATTTTATACAACTATACAAAGGTAGGGGAATGGAGGAGTATAGGAACATAGTTTATGTGTCCTATTGAAGTGGAGGTGGTATCAAAGAAAAACAAGATTGTTATGGATATAAGAGGTTAATTTTAACCCCCACAGCAAACACAAAGAAACTATCAGAGAATGTAACCATAGAGATGAATTGTAGAGTTCAGGTTAAGAGAAATGGGGGATGGTGCAATGGGGAGTTAAGAAATGAGGGTGGAGTTGCTGTTTGAGGTGAAGGGAAATTTCTAGTAATGGATGGTGGGAAAGAGCATTACAACATTCTAAAGGTGATTAATCCTACTAATGGAAGGCTAGAGAGGGGGTGGAAAGGGAAGATTTAGGCTGTATATATGTTTCCACAACTAAAAAAAAAGAGAAAAAAAAAAAAGACAGTCTAAATAGATGATTGAATGCGAAGGATGAACTTGGATGGAATTAGAGGATAGAGGACAGGTGGCTCAAAGGGACACAGTTGAGACATAAGGTAAAGGAAATATAGAATGTAAGGTTTGTATCATTGTTGAATCTCTTGTACTTCTTAGCTGCGCTTAATGGGATTGCATAAAAGAATGTTCTTGTTCATGGGAAGTGTATATGTGAATTATAGTGTATGTTCAAGGATATGTGCAGCTAGCTCTCATATGTTCAGAAGACAGAGCAATAGATGATAGATGATAGATAGGGTGGGAAGGAGGGAGGGAGGGAAAGAAAGAGCGATGTGACAGCATGTTAAAGTTGGTGGATTGAGCTATCGGGGGAGGGGGGTCAGGGTATGATAGAAATCTTTGTATGGGGTTAGTATTGTTTTTGCAACTGTTCCTATAACTTTGAATTTATTTCAAAAGAAAAAAAAAGGAAAAGTTACAAAAATAGTACAGGGAATTCCCATATACTCCTTACCCAGCTTTTCCTAATAGTAGCAAATTACATATTGTCAAAACTAAGAAATCAACATTGGTACAATACTATAAACTACAGACAATTCAGATTTCAAAAGTTTTTTAACCAGTGTCCTTTCTCTGTGCCAAGATCTGACTTACAATACCACATGGTATTTAGTTGTCATGTATTCTTAGTCTCCTCCAATCTGTGACAGTTCTTCAGTCTTTCCTTGTCTTTTATGACCTGGACATAACTTAAGACCACTGGTCAGTTATTTTATAGATTGCACCTCAATTTGGGTTTGTCTGATGTTCACCTTGTTTTTTGTTTTTGTTTTTTTTTAAATTTTATTGTGGTAACGTACAACATAAAATTTGCCATTTTAACCATTTTTCAATATACAATTCAACATTAATTACATTTACAGTTTTGTGCTACCACTAACACTAACCATCACTAAAACTTTTTCATCACCCCAGAGAGAAATTCTATACCCATTAAGCAATTAACACACCATTTCCCTAGGCATGTAACCTCTAGTCTATTATCAGTGTTTACAAATTTGCTTATTCTAGATATTTCATGTAAGTGAAATTATACAATATTTGTCCTTTTGTGTTATCTTATTCACTTAGCACAATGTTTTCAAGATTCATCCATGGTATATCATGTATCAGAACTTCATTCCTTTTTATGGCTGAATATTACATCGTATGTGTATACCACATTTTGTTTATCCACTATCCATTAATCTGTTTCTTCCTTTTGTCTATTGTGAATAATGCAGCTATGAAAATTGGTGCAAAACAGTAGACCTCAATACAAATATACCCATAATTACATTAAATGGAAATGATCTAAATACACCAATTAGAATACAGAGATTGTCAGAAAGGATGCAAAAAAACATGACCCAGGGATGTGCTGTCTTAAAAAAAAAAATTCAAATATAATGATTTAAGTATGTTAAAAAGTAAATGATGGAAATATATATACTACGTGAGCACTAATCAAAAGAAAGCAGGGCATGGAGACATAAAGAGCTACTGAAAACCTCTCTCCAGAGATTCAGAAAAAAAAAAAAGGATAATTTTCACTTGTTCAGAACTCTAGAGGAAGGTACAGACTGGAGAAGGATCCCACAAACACTAAATTGAAGTGTGTTCACTAAAATATCAGGCAGGATCCCACAAACACTAAATTGAAGTGTGTTCACTAAAATATCAGGCAGGAAACTTCTGTCCCAGACAGGCTGATCCTGTCCCCTCCCCCTAACTTGGTCCCACCCAGCATGGGAAGTTCCCAGAGGCTGCAGTTGGGATCCCTCCCACCTCCCACTGGGGATACAGATAATAAAATCTCTCATAGCAGTGAGACAGATCCCCAACAATATCAAGACACAGAGACCCAAGCCCACAGGGACCCACAGCAGGACTTAAGCTGCAGGGGAAGGTGGACTACAAAACGGCAGCAAGGAAGAACATCCAAAATGGAGAATCAGGGAGGGAATCACAAAATTTTCCATAAATGCAGCAAGTAGCCAGGCAGAAACTACCCAAATAAACTGTTTATGAACCTGGGGAGCAGGGGAGAACATTTAAAGGCCCAGTCAGTGAGGGACGAAGAGTCTAAGAAAACATGGACAGACACTAGCTTCTAGCTCTGGGTCCTGTGATGCCCATCTTCCACCCTTGAGGAAAATAGCAGCAGGAGGCCTGATCCTTGCATCGGGGATGGCTACAGACTGGGACAGCTGGGGGTAGCCTCTGCCACAAGTCAAGTGGGGTCACAGCCACATATTGAGCCAGATTTTGGCTGGCAAAGTGAGGGTACACAAACCCCACAGTTTCAGCCCTGCCCAATCAGACCCTACTGGGATTCCAGGAGGTAAATAACTTCTGAGGACAATTAAGTCAACAAACAGCACATCTGTAGTCCAGAAAGTGAAGGGGTACTGCAGCACTCTTCAGAGCCTCTCCAGACCCTAACCCAGGCCCACTGGAGCTGGTCTACATCTGCTGCATGTTTACCAAGCCCTTCTTTGGCAGAGAAAAAAAAATGGACAAATTAACTGTCAAAGCAATGCCCTAATATAAACCCAGGAAACAAATAAATCCTAGACAAGAGAAACAAATCGGCCTTCAGAATAGACCCATCAGGATAATCAGATGACCAAATATCAGCAAATAATCATACAGAATAATAAAACTCAGGAAGAAATGCCCAGTTGCAGGAACAGATCAAAAACTCAGAGGAGATACAGAATCTGGAACAACTAATCAAAGATGTGCAAACAAATCTCCCAAATCAATTCAAAGAAATGAAGGAAAATGTGAACAAAAAGATAAAGGATATTAAGATACCAGAAGGTCATAAAGAAGAATTTGAAAGAATACTTAGAAAAATAACAGATATTATGAAAATAAAAGACACTGCGGCTGAAATTAAAAATATACTGGAGAAGATGGTGGAGTGGGTGAGGTGGAGCAGACTTTTCCCCCATGAAAGAAACTAGAGAGGGAACGGAGGATGCCTGGTACCATAGTTTTGGAGTGTGACCAGCCATAGAGGGACCTCTATAGTACATCGTGGGGACATGGATAAAAATACAGAGAGACTGTGCCTCAAGGGACAGAGTGAATTTGTTTGGCTGGGACTGCCTCATGGGGCCAGCAGAGGCAAGATGGCCACCAGGCAAGGGAATGAACGGCAGCTCTCTACTCCCATGCACCCACCTTGGCAGTTAGCTGGGGAGTTGATCCTCCATAGCCATATGACCAGGAACTCCCATGAGGGAACCAAGGAGGCAGTATTTACTCTCCCCCCACAGAAGTTCAGGGTGTGCACCAGGAAGAAGCAGGGATAGGATAGGGCACCATACTGAAAAAACAGGAGGCCCTCCCACTCCCCAGAGGCTCGTGGGTGCATGTCAGGCAGTGAGCAGGGCATATTTAAGCTGGAGGGTGCCCTTGAGCAGACTCCTGACAAACTGCACAAGGCCCCACATTGCAACTCCAGGGCAGGCAGTCCCCAGTGCATGGGGAGAACTGGTGCCTGACTGGATCTCCACCTGATTTGGACTCCACCCAGTGCACAGAAGTTCAAGGAAGGCTGGCTTGAGAGTAAGAGGTGGCTTAAGAGCTCCATTTGCTGGTATGATAGGGAAACTGCACTCCAACAAGCTATAGCTCTCCCAAATTATGTATCAATGCTCAAATAATCCTACATTTCCCAAAATAACCTTATCAAGAAAAGAAAATGCCCTGAAGCCAACAGAAAATAATAAAGCACCTGAAGAATCTAGAAGATATGGACAAACCAAATGAACAAATTAAAAAGCCAGGGGAGATACAAAATTTGGAGCAATTAATAAAGAAGTACACACCAATCACCAAAACAACTTCAACGAGGTGGCTAAAGACATAAAGGATATCAAGAAGAATCTAGAAGAGCAAAAAGAAGACTTTGAAACAGTAAATTTTAAAAAAAAGCAGATCTTATGGAAATAAATGATACTGTTGATCGAATTAAAAATATACTAGAGACACACAATAGCATATTTGAAGAGGCAGAAGAAAGAATAGGTGAACTAGAATATGGAGCAATTGCATGTGAATGCATAAAAGGACAAATGGTGAAAAAAATAAAAAATTTGAACTAGATCTCAGGGAAATGATGGACAACATGAAGCAAAAAAATATAAGAATCACTGGTGTCCCAGAAGAAGGGTAGAAGAGCTAGGAAGAGTGTTTCAAGACATAGTTGGGGAAAACTATCCAACCCATCTAAACAACATAAATATGCAAATCAAAGATGCCCAATGATTCCAAATAGAATAAATCCAAATAAACCCACTCTGAGACATATACTGATCAGATTGTCAAATGCTAAAGAGAAGAAAGTTCTGAAAGCAGCAAGAGATAAGTGATTCACCACATAAAAGGGAAACAACATAAGACAAAGTACGGACTACTCATTGGGCACCATGGAGGCAAGAAGGTAGTGGTATGACATATTTAAGATTCTGAAAGAGAGAAATTGCCAGCCAAGAATTCTTTATCCAGCAAAGTTCTCCTTCAAAATTGAGGGGAGTTTAAAATTTTAAACAAATGCTGAGAGAATTTGTTAATAAGAGACCTGCCCACAACAAATATTTAAGGGAGCTCTACCAGCTGAGAAAAAAAGAAGGGAGGGAGAGGTCTGGAGAAGGGCACAGAACTGAAGAGCATTAGTAAGGGTAACTTAAAGGAAAAAAATAGAGAGGGAAAAAACAGATCTGACAAATAAAAACCAAAGTATAAGATGGCTGAATCAAGAACTGCCTTTACAGTAATAACTTTGAATGTCAATGGATTAAACTCCCCTATCAAAAAACACAGACTGGCAGAATGGATTAGAAAATATGATTCCTCTTTATGCTGTCCACAAGAGACTCACTTTAGACCCAAAGATGCAAATAGGTTGAAAATGAAAGTATGGAAAAAGATATTCCATGCAAGTTGTTCTAGTTTGCTAATGTTGCCAGAATGCAAAACACCAGAAATGGATTGGCTTTTATTAAAGGGGGTTTATTTGGTTACACAGTTACAGTCTTCAGGCCATAAAGTGTCCATCAACAAAGGGTACTTTCACTGGAGAAAGGCCATTGGCATCCGGAAAACCTCTGTTAGCTGGGAAGGCATGTGGCTGGCGTCTGCTTGCTCCCAGGTGGCGTTTCAAAATGGTGTTCTCCAAAATGTCTGCATCAGCTTCCAACAGCTGGCTTCAAAATGTCTGTCTCAGCTCCAGCTTGCCATGAGCTCGTTCTGTCTGAGCTGATATAGTGCTCTAGTAAACTAAACAAGGCCCATGCTGAATGGGTGGGGCCATGCCTCCATGGAAATTATCCAATCAGAATTATCACCTACAGTTGGGTGGGTCACATCTCCCTGGACACTGAACCAATAGGTTCCAACCCAATCCACACTAATACATCTGCCCCCACAAGAATGCATGAAAGAATATGGTTTTTTCTGGGGGACTTAAATATATCAACCAGGACACAAGTAATAACCAAAAGAAATCTGGTGTAGTTATACGATTATCAGACAAAAAAAGACTCAGTGCAAATGTTATGAGATAAAGAACACTATGTAGTAATAAAAGGAGCAATTCAACAAGAAGAAACAACAATCATAAATATCTATGCTCCTAATCAAGGTGCCCCAAAATACATGAGACAAACACTGGCAAAGCTGAAGGGAGTAACAGATGACTTTACCATAACAGTGGGAGACTTCAACACACCATTCTCTCTATAGGTAGAACAATTAAACAGAGGATCAATAAAGAAACAGAATCTAAATGATATAATAAATGAACTAGACCTAGCAGACATATGTAGAACACTACATCCCAAAACAGCAGGATACACATTAGTCTTACATGCTCACGGAACATTCTCAAGGATAGACCACATGCTGGGGCAAAAGCATGTATTTATAAATTTAAAAAGATTGAAATTATACATGGTAATTTCTGTAATCATAATAGAATGAAGCTGGAAATCAATAACAGCTGGAGACCTGGAAAATTCACAAATATATGGAGGTTAAAAAACATACTCTTAGAACTTAAATCAGCGGGTCAAAGAAGAAATTGCAAGAGAAATCAGTAAATATCTTGAGATGAATGAAAACAAGAACCCAACATATTGAAACTTACGGGATGCAGCAAAGACAGTGTTGAAAGGGAAATTTATAGCCCTAAATACCTGCATTAAAAAGGAGGACAGAGCTAAAATGAACGATCTAATTGAACAACTGGAATAACTGAATAAAGAACAGCAAACTAATCCCAAAGCAAGCAGAAGGAAAGAAATAACAAAGATTTGAGCAAAAATTAATGGAGGATTAAAAAAACAATAAAGAGAATCAATTACAACAAAAGTTAATTATTTGAGAGGATCAATAAAATTGACAAACCCTTAGCTTTACTGACAAAAAGAGAGAAGCTGCAAATAAAATCAGAAATGGGGGGGCGGGGGCATTAACATGGATCCTGAAGAAATAAAAAAGATCATAATCGGTTACTATGAACAACTGTATGCCAACAAGTTAGACAACTTAGATGAAATACACAACTTCCTACAAACCCATGAACAACCTACCCTGACTTGAGAAGAAATAGAAGATCTCAACAACCCAATCACAAATAAAGATATAAAATCAGTCATCAAAAGTCTACCAACAAAGAAAAGTCCAGGACAGCTTCACAGGAAGTTTGACCAAGCATGCCAAGAGAAATTTATACCAATACTGCTCAAACACTTCCAAAACATTGGAGAATAGGGAACACTAACTCATTCTATGAAGCCAACATTAACCTAATACCAAAGCCAGGTAAAGATACTACAAGAAAAGAAAACTTCAGACCAATTTCTCCAGTGAATATATAGCTGCAAAAATCCTCAACAAAATACTTGGAAATAGAATCCAACAGCATATTACAAGAATTATACATGATCAAGTGCATTTTATTCCAGGTATGCAAGGGTGGTTCAACACAAGAAAATCAATTAATACCACATTAACAAATTAAAATGGAAAACCACATGATCATCTGGATTGAGACAGAAAAGGCATTTGACAAAATTCAGCATCCTTTCACGATAAAAACACTTCAAAAGGCAGGAATCAAAGGAAGATTCCTCAACATGATAAAGGGCATATATGAAAAACCCACAGCTAACATCATAATGGTGAGAGACTGAAAGCTTTCCCTCTAGGATTGGGAACAAGACAAAGATGCCCACTGTCACCACTGCTATTCAACATTGTGCTAGAAGTTTTAGCTAGAGCAATTAGGAAAGAAAAAGAAATAAAAGGCATCCAAATTTGAAAGGAAGAAATAAAAATGTTACTATTTGCAGATGACATGATCCAGTATTTAGAAAATCCAGAAAAAAAATGAGAGCAAAGCTACTTGAACTAATAAAGGAGTTCAGCAAAGTTGTGGGATACAAGATCAATAAGGAAAAATCAATGGTGTTTCCGTATACTAGTAATGAGCTATCCAAGGAGGTAATCAGAAAACAAAACTCCATTTACAATAGCAACTAAAACAATCAAATATCTAGGAATAAATCTAACCAAGTATGTAAAGGACTTGTACACAGAAAACTACAAAACATTGCTAAAAGAAATCAAAGAAGACCTGAATAAATGGAAAGACATTCCATGTTCATGGACTGGAAGGCTAAAGATCGTTGTCAATTCTACCCAAATTGATCTACAGATTCAATGCCATTATCAATCAAAATTCCAACAGACTACTTTGCAGAAATGGAGAAGCTAATTATCAATTTTATTTGGAAGGGTAAATGTTCTTGAATAGCCAAAAACATCTTGAAAAAGAAGAATGAAGAGGGAGGTATCACACTTCCTGACTTTAAAGCATGTTATAAAACCATTGTAGTGAAAACAGCACAGTACTGGCATAAAGATAGGCATACTGATTGATGGAATCAAATTGAGAGCTCAGATACAGATCCTCAGCTTTATGGTCAATTGTTTTTTGATAAGGTTCCTAAGCCCACTAAACCGGGACAGATCAGCCTTTTCAATAAATGGTATTGGGAGAACTGGATATCGATAACTAAAAGAATGATAGAGGACCCATATTTCACACCCTATTCAAAAATTATCTCAAAATGGATCAAAGACCTAATATAAGAACCAGTACCATAAAACTCCTAGAAGAAAAGTAGGGAAACATCTTCAAGATCTAGTGATAGGTGGTAGTTTCTTAGACTTTACACCCAAAGTTCAAGCAACAAAAGAAAAAATAGATAAATGGGAACTCCTCAAAATTGAATATTTCAATGCTTCAAAGGACCTAGTCAAAAGGGTGAAAAGGCAACCGACTCAAATGGAGAACATATTTGGAAACCACATACCTGATATGGGTTTGATATCCAGTATATACAAAGAAATCCTACAACCCAACAATAAAAAGAGAAACAACCCAATTAAAAAAAGGGCAAAAGACATGAATAGCTATTTCTCCAAAGAGGAAATACAGATGGCTAAGAGCACATGAAAAGATGCTCAGCTTCACTAGCTATTAGGGACATGTAAATCAAAACCACAATGAGATATCATCTCACACCTACTAGAATGGCCACTATTAAAGAAGTGTTGGAGAGATGTGGAGCTGGTGGGAATGTAATATGGTACAGCTGCTATAGAGGACAGTTTGGCAGTTCCTCAGGAAGCTAAGTATAGAGTTGCATTACGACCCAGCAATCCCGCTACTCAGGGTATACCCAGAAGATCTGAAAGCAGGGATATGGACAGATATTTGCACACCAATGTTCATAGCAGCATTATTCACAATTGCCAAAAGATGGAAACAACCAAGTGTCCATCAACCAATGAATAGATGAACAAAATGTGGTAATACATACGATGGACTATTACTCAGCAGTAAGAAGGAATGAAGTCCTGAAGCATGCAACAACATTGATGATCCCTGAGGACATTATGATAAGTGAAATAAATTGCACACAGGAGGATAAATATTTTATGATCTCACTGATATGAACTAATTATAATATGTAAATTCGTAGACATAAGATATAGAATATGGGTTACCAGGTGTCTTAGTTTGCTAATGCTGCAGAATGCAAAACACCAGAGATGGATAGGCTTTTATAAAATGGGGGTTTATTTTGCTACACAGTTACAGTCTTAAGGCCACAAAGCGTCCAAGGTAACACCCCAGCAATCGGGTACCTTCACAGGAGAATGGCCAATGGCGTCCGGAAAACCTCTGCTAGCTAGGAAGGCAGCTGGCGTCTGCTCCAAAGCTCCGGCCTCAAAATGGCTTTCTCCCAGGACGTTCCTCTCTAGCAAGCTTGCACCTCTTCAAAACATCACTCCCAGTTGCACTCCGTTTCCTCTTTGAGTCAGCTCATTTATATAGCTCCACCGATCAAGGCCCACCCCAAATGGGTGGGGCCACGCCTCCATGGGAACATCTCATCAAAATTATCACCGACAGCTGGGTGGGGCACACTCCAAGCAAATCCAACCAGCACCCAAGCATCTGCCCCACACAAGACCACAAAGATAATGGCATTTGGGGGACACAATACATTCAAACCGGCACACCAGGATATAGAATGAGGCTAAAGAATGGGAAGCAGTCACTTAATATGTGCAGAATGTTTAATTAGAGTGAACTTCAACATTTGGAAATGGACAGAGGTGATGGTAGCACATTATTGTGAGAATAACAAACCGGGCTGAATAGTGTGTGAGTGTGGTGGAAAGGGGAAGTTTACAGTCATGTATGCCACCAGAAGAAAAGCTGGAGGTTAAAACATGGGAATGTATAACACAGTGAATTGTGTGATGGGCAATGTCCATGATTAACTGTACAAATATTAAAAAGTTCTTTCATGAACTAGAGCATTTGTATGATACTATTATAAGGAGTTAATAGTAGAGGGGTATATGGGAAAAATTATAGCTATTGCAAACTATGGACTACAGTTAACAGTAATATTTTAATACTCTTTCATCAACATAAAAAATGTACCACAACAATACTATGTGTCAATAATATGGGGGGGGCGGATAAGGAGTATGGGTGGATTAGGGTTTTCTCTTTTATTTTTATTTCTTTTCTCGAGTAATGAAAATATTCTAAATTTGATCATGGGGCTGTATGCACAACTATGTGATGATACTGTGAACTAGTGATTGTATACTTTGGATGGTTTCTATGCTGTGTGAATATATCTCAATAAAATTGCATTTTTAAAAAAAGCATCTTAAAAACAGGAAAAATAAAAGAAAGCAGGAAGAACTGTATTAGTATCAGACAAAGCAGTCTTCAGAACAAAGAAAATTATGAGACAGAATATTTAAAATTATGAGACAGAATTATGAATTCTCGAAACTCAACAATAAGAAGACAACACAAATAAAAAATAGGCAGACTTGAACAGACATTTCACCCAAGTGGATAAACTGATGGCAAATAAGCTCATGAAAAGATGTTAAAATAATTAATCATTAAGAAAAATGCAAAGGAAACCACAATGAGATACCTATTAGAATGGGTAAAATGAAAAATACTGACAGTACCAAATGCTGACGAGGATGCAGAACAAATGAACACTCATATAATCTCATGGAAAGGCAAAATAGTACTGCCACTCTGTTTTGGCAGTTTCATGTAAAGCTAAAAGTACCCTTACCATATGACCTAGCAATTTCAGTCCTTGGTATTTACCCTAGAGAAATGAACATTCATGGTCACACAAAAACCTGTATCCAAACATTTCCAGTGGCTCTATTAATAATTGCCAAAACCTGAAAGCAATCCAAATGTTCTCCAGTGACCAAGTGGATCAACAAACTGTGATACATCTATACAATGTAATACTACTCAGCAATAAAAAAGAATGAACTAATGACACATGCAACATCTTGGATAAATCTCTAAGGCATTATTCGGAGTAAAAGAAGCCTGTTTCAAAAGGTCATTTCCTGTATGATTCTATTTATATGATATGCTCAAAAAGACAAAACCATAGTGACAGAGAACAGATCAGTGGTTGCTGGGGATTGGGATGGGGGAAGGTGTGATTACAAAGGGGCAGCACACGGAATTTTGGGGGATAGTGGAACAATTCTGCATCCTGATTGTGGTAGCTATAGGAATCTATTCTTGAATTAAAATTCCTAGAACTATTTATACATACACACTCAAAGCTAGTTTCACTACATGTTAATTTAAAAAATACAAATATGATGGATTGCTATTTTAATTTGAAAACAATTTTTATCAGAACAAGTACATATCAGAAGTTCAAAATTCATGTATGTTCATTAATTCCAACTGTGTAGTTGAAATACAAAATGCAACATTATTAGATGCCTAATCTTGCTTAGAATGGAGCTGGATACTTCTTCCCAGTCAATATTTTATATTCTCATAAATCAAATGCACAGAAGCTCAAAAGATATTCTCTAAAAGTGCTTTTATAATTCATCATGTTTTCCTTTATTTTAAAGGAGCTCTAACAGCTCATGTAACTGAGTTTAAAAATTTTTTCACAAATTTGTAAATGGAGCATAATGATTATGAACAAAGTCTTTGCAACTAAATAGCCTTGTTCAAATCTTGGCTCTTCCACTGACTAAATATTTGACTATTATCTAATTTCTTGACCTCTTTGTACCTCAGTTTCCTTATCTGAGTATAATAATAGTACTTACTATAGAGAAAGGGCTAAATGAGAATTAAATGAGTTAACATATATAAAGCACTTAGAACAGTGCCTTGCACATATTAAATGCTATGTAAGTATTTGTTAAATAAAATGAACTGGGTTCTTGTCTATTTGTCAGTAACACTACCTTACAGGTATGCCATACAACATTATACTGATTAAATACCCAAATTATGTTTGCATGACTCAGATGGAATTTTACCAATTTCTTAATTTATATGATAAAGATATAATTGTAAGGTTCTGCACTTTGGTCTCTCCCTCAAAACTGTAACAGGTGCAGCATCCAGTCCTTGGGTACAGCTCTAGCAAAGATGACAAACAAGATTTAATTAACAAATTCAACAGGTATCATAGAGTGGGTGGCAGCAAAAGAAGCTAATTTGATCATAAATTGTGTTGATAATCTATAGTATCTACCCTGGTCACACCACTCCTGGAGTTATGTTCCATTCTAGATAACACACTTAATCTAGTTACACAGCAGCACCACTGGGGAGAATAACCATGGATAAAAGTTCTAGGGGGAAAGACTTAGGCTCAATAAAAGGAAGAATTAACATTGAAGAGTTCCCCAAGGATGGAATGGGCTACCTGAGTAGTTAGTGAGTTCCATGTCACCAGAAATGTTCAAATATGTTTAATGACAACTTCATGGGTCAATCATCATAGCAACAACCACATTTGTTTATTGAATGCTTATTGTGCCTGTCTCAAGCCCTTTACATCCATTATCTTTTTTTTTAAATTTTATTTTGAAATAAATTCAAAGTTATAGGAACAGTTGCAAAAACAGTACAAACCCCATACACAGAACTCCAGCATTCCCTGACCCCCCCGATACTCTGATCCACTAACTTTAACATGTTGTCACACCGCTATTTCTTTCCCTTCCTACCTCTCTCCCTATCTATCATCCATCATCTATTGCTCTGTCTTCTGAACATATGAGAGCTAGCTGCACACATCCTTGAACAAACACTATAATTCACATATACAATTCCCATGAACAAGAACATTCTTTTATGCAATCCCATTAAGCGCAGTTAAGAAATACAACAGATTCAACAATGATACAAAGCTTACATTCTATATTTCCTTTTCCTTATGTCTCAACTGTGTCCCTTTGAGTCTCCTGTCCTCCATCCTCAGATTCCATCCAGGGTCATCCTTGGCATTCAATTCTCATCTATTTAGACTTTTTTTTTTTCTCAAGTATGGAAACATATATACAGCCTAAATCTTCCATTTCAGCCCCTCCCTAGTATTCCATTAGTGGGATTAATCACATTTAGAATGTGGTAATACTATCACCTTCCCACCATCCATTACTAGAAATTTCCCTTCACCTCAAATAGCAACCATACACTCATTTCTTAACTCCCCATTGCCCCTTCCCCCATTTCTCTTAACCCATACTCTACTTTCCATCTCTATGGTCATATTCTCTGATAATTTCTTTGTGTTTACTGTGGGGCTTAAAATTAAACTCTTAAATCTATAACAATCTTGTTTTTCTTTGATACCAACTTAATTTCAATAGGACACATAAACTATGTACCTATACTCCTCCATTCCCTCACCTTTATATAGTTCTTGTCAAAAATTACATATTTTACATTGAGTTCAAAACCACTGATTTGTCATTAGAGTTTGTGTATTTTATATCATGTAGGAAGTAAATAGTGGAGTTACAATTGAAAAATTATTGACTTCTATTTGTATCCCATTGTAGTCAGAGATTGTGTTTTGAATATGTTCAATTGTTTGTTTGTTTTTTAATTTATTGGGGTTTGTTTTATGTCCCAGAATATGGTCCATTCTGGGGAAAGATCTGTGATCACTAGAGAAAAATGAGTGTCCTGGTGATTTGGGATGTAAGGTTCTATATATGTCCATTAAAATTCTCTATATCTCTTTCTCCTTTCTTTGTTTCTCTGTCGGTAGGGCTCTCTTTAGTATCTGAAGTAGGGCAGGTTTTTTATTGGCAAACTCTCAGAATTTGTTTGTCTGTGAAAAATTTAAGCTCTCCCTCAAATTTGAAGGAGCGTTTTGCTGGATAAAGTATTCTTGGTTGGAAATTTTTCTCTCTCAGGGGTTTTAACATGTCATGCCACTGCCTCCTCGCCTCCATGGTGGCCGCTGAGTAGTCAGAACTTAGTCTTACGTTGTTTCCTTTGTATGTGGTGAATTGCTTTTCTCTTGCTGCTTTCAGAACTTGCTCCTTTTCTTTATTATTTGAGAGTCTGATCAGAATATATCTTGGGGTGGGTTTATCTGGATGTATTCTATTTGGAGTTTGCTGGGCATTTATGCTTTGTGTATTTATATTGTGTAGAAGGTTTGGGAAGTTTTCCCCAACAATTTCTTTGAATACTCTTTCTAGACCTTTACCCTTCTCTTCCCCTTCTGGGACACCAATGAGTCTTACATTTGGATGTTTTATTTTATCTATCGTATCCCTGAGATCCTTCTCAATTTCTTCGATTTTTTTCTCCATACCTTCTTTTTTTCTTTCATTTTCTGTTCTGTGGACCTCTAGGACACTGAGTCATTGTTCAACTTCCTCTAATCTTGTATTATGAGTATCCAGAGTCTTTTTAATTTGGCCTACAGTTTCTATAATTTCCATAAGATCTTCTATTTTTTTATTTAATCTTTCAATTTCTTCTTTATGCTCTTCTAGGGTCTTCTTTATGTCCCTTTTATCCTGCTCCATGGTCTTCTTCATGTCTTTTATATCCTGTGCCATGTTTTCATTCCTTGATTGTAATTGTTTGATTAATTGTGCCAAGTACTATGTCTCTTCTGATATTTTGATTTGGGTGTTTGGGATTGGGTTCTCCATATCGTCTGGTTTTATGATATGAATTAAGATTTTCTATTGTTTTTGTCCTCTTGGCATTTGCTTTGCTTAATAGGGTTCTTTCAAGTTGTAAAAAAAAAAAAAAAAATACCAATCTAATTTTTCAGAAATACAAGTTGGTGGCATACAGTCTCTCCAACTAACCAGCAGATGGCATCTGCGAGTCACCTATACCCCTCAAGTCAGTTCTCCTCAACTCTGTCTCTGTGGTGTGTGGGGAAATGATTTTTGTGGGGTTCAGTTGGTGAACTCAGTTTGGGTTTGCTGTTGGAGCTGTCCGCCCTGAACATGGTGCGTGTGTCTGGGTGGTCAGGGAGGCAGGGTAGCTTTAATAATCAAACCTCCCAGGTGTTCCCAGAGATCCAAGGCTGTTGGAAGAGTCTAAGCCTTCATTTCAGTTTTTCCCAGATTTTCTCTGTCACTGACCCACAAGTCCCTGGCAATGACATAGCATCCCTGGTTTTTCTGAGCGGGCCCCCCTTCTCAGCTGTGATCTTCCAGGACCTCTGCTGAGGGAAGGCTGTGCAGTCGCTAGTGCACGTCATCCCTCAAGGGAAGCCCCGGGCTGCTGGGCCGTGCAGGGGCACTCTCTGCCTGATGCAAAGATTAGCCTATAATTCTTGACTGGTATAAGTTCTGAATGAAAGGCAGGTAGTAGAGCTGGGCCCCACCCCTTTCCTCTTAGGGAAGATAGATGCCTTAGGGGGAGGTCATTAGCATTTCTATGGTCTCTCTCTGCCTGTGCCACACCCCTGTCTGGGTCACAGAACTGGGAACTGAAAATGGCTGAGGCTTTCTCCACTGAGTTGAAAAAGGAACAGAGCTAGTCCGAGGTGACCCTCCGGCCCTCCAAGGTTAGTCGTCACCCAAAACCTCTGTCTACTTGTTGGGGATTCGTACCTCGGAGTGAGCAGTTCACACTCGCTAATTAAAACCCCAGTTGGAGCTCAGCTGAGCTATATTCGCTTGCTGCGAGAAAGCTGCTCTCTGGCACCACAAGGCTATGTAGCTTGGGCTGTGGGGGAGGGGTCTCCCGGTTTGGATCCACAGTTCTTACTTATAGGTTCTATGCTGTGATCTCAGGCAATCCTCCCGATTCAGGTTAGTGTATGATGAGTGGACAGTCGCGTTTGTCCCCCTGCAGTTATTCCGGATTATTTACTAGTAGTTTGGTTTTTTTCAGTTGTTCCAGGGGGCTACTTAGCTTCCACTCCTCTCTATGCCGCCATCTTCTACATGCATTATCTTTAATCCCCATGCCAAGCCTTTAACGTAGACACTATCTTCTATTTTATTGATGAGGAAACTGGAGTTCAGAGAGGTTAAATAAATTGCCCAAAGTGCTCAGCTATTAAGTGGAAAGCTGTGATTTGATCCAGGTCCATATAGTTTCCTAACATTCATTCTTTCCATGATTCCAGACTACCTTTGTTTGGACACTCAGTGACTTTTAAAATTCCATTCAATCCTGAGAGTCTGTGATTCCTTGAATTTATATCTTCCTAACCTATATCTAGATCTTTCCTCACCATTTCTCTAACATTGGAGGAGGAGCCTTTAATAAGGGAAGAGAAGGCATGTGTCTTACCTTTCTTGATATTGGTTTATTACTTCTGTGAGATGCGTTCCAAGCCAACAAACCACTCCGTTGTTCAGTAGATCAACAACTACTGTAATTAACAATGAATCAGACTGTGAAAAATAAGTCTGGAGTTTCTTCCTCTTGAATTTACTTCCTAAAGAGTGATTTCTTTTAATGAGGCAAATGTTTTTTTCTCAATAAAAGTGCAAATGGATGCATATGTGGAGATAAATCTATGTCCTTCCCTCTCTGCTCTTTCTCTTTGGCTAATTATCAATTAAAACATTATTAATGAGAATCTATATGAGGTTTTTTTCAGAATTTGTTACAGTCATCACTCACCAACTGTGGTTGGGAATGGTTACATTTCTGAAAAGTGCCCTGTTAGACAAAATCTTTGTTGGCAATTTCAGGGTTTCACAGAAAAATAGGAAATTTGCAAGAGAATAAAATGATAAAAATGTTTATAACAAAGAAAATAATCTTTACCCTTAGTTGTTTAGGAGCTCATATTCTCAAAATGATAATTACTGAGGGAGATGGGATTGATATTTATCACACTTCTTTTAAAAGTTTTTGATTCAACCCTTACTATATTGATATTTAATGCTTCTTGCATTTGTTTTCTCACTGGTGTCATCTTTTCAAGCGTTGGCAATATTCTTGCCCACAAATGAAGGACCTGGTTTTTCTAGCCCAGTCTCCTACTGCTATTCTTCTCTCATCATATATGGATAAGATGGAGAACAGACCTCCTCTCTGCACAACTCTGTAGATCTGATCATAAGGTTGTGGCAGGGGTGGGGATGAGTGTAGGGATAACTGTAGTCATATTCTTTGATTTAAAGGAACTAAACTCAACCATACATATATGAGAACACAGATTTTAAAATTTAGGCACACAAATATGAAACACATTGTAACAAAACCATGGTTGGCAACAGTAGTTGGCAAGTGATTAAAACACAAATAGTCCTAGAAATCTTCATAACTTCTTAATATTTTAAAGTATACTCCCAAATCTAGAGCTCAAATTTAGCTTTTGTTTCTTGGATTTCAAAGGGGGAAAATCCAAACAAGTTATCTCACTCTCAAGTCAGAATGAATCACGAAATCATGGAATTACAATGTTGGTAAAACCACCTTGATTTTAGAGAAGGAAACCCAGAAAGGCTACTGACATGTGACAGCTTGCAGAATTGGCCCCTCTCATTTAATACTGTCATAATTGCTCATTAGTCTGCATCCTGCATGCTTCAAACTATTTTGGCAGAGGCTTTATTTGTTCTTCACCCTACCTGACACTCTGTGCTTGGCAATATTTTACTGTGCTGGGTACAGAAACAGAATTTGGGATGATCTTTAAAATGGAGTGCCAGAGACTCCAACTTCCTACAGGATGAGGAGAAAATGGTGTTCCCCCTGCAGACATTTTTAGTTGTCTTCTGTTTTGGGCCTATGAGTGTGAATTCATGTGCTGGATAGTCTTATTATTCACTCAACTGTAGAACATGATTATTCACATGCACACACAAAATCATTCTATTTTACAACTTTAGATACTATTCACTTGCTCATCTCCTTACTTACAAGAGTCCTTGAAGTACAATTTCCTTGAATAGACTATGGCAAGCTGGTTTGTATAGCATAAGTAGGATTAAGTGATGGATGGATTGGAATGTGGAAGTGGGACACAGTTCAGCCAGAGGCTAAAAAATATCTAGACAAAGTTTTAAAGTTGCTTTTAGCCAGCTAAGAATCATCAACATCTCTACAGCTTTTTGCAAAACACCACGGGGAAGAAAACAGTTAGGGAGACAGCCTTTTTGTCTCCTTTCCTTCACTATCCCTTTTTCTGATCCCTTACTTATCTAAGAACTCAGAAGACCTAAAGAAATGAGTGTGGGGCATGCCTCTGGCACTGGGCCTTACTTAGGCATTCAAAGTTCTCAGAATGGTTCTGGTATTTAAACTTAATAGTCGGCAAGCTAGAAAGAAAGGTTTGTGAAACTCTTATCAGCTATATTATTTTGAAATTGAATGGGATTTTGAGCACTGCCAATTTAGTTTACTTAATTTGTTTCCTGAACTTGTGTAACCCAAGTTACAGGCTTTCTTCCTTTCTTTCTTTTTTTCCCTTATACCTTTTTCTGGTTCCAGAAACTATGACAATAAAAAAGAAGGGAAGGCAATTTTAACATTGGTTGGCCAATATATTACTGCTCCCCTCTAGGTGCAAGAAGAAGGCCTAGTAGATATTTCATTCTTAAATTCCTGCAAGTGGCAAGTTTTACCCTTGCCTTTTGCCCTTGTTAAGTTGTACATTCAATCTCTGGTCAGGATATTTCATTTATTTGCTTGGTAAAGCCCCTTGCTTTCTGGAGAAGAGTTTCCATGAGTTGCACATAGCAAATTAAAAAACAACAACAACAACAAAAAAAAACAAAACCAGCATGTGTTGTGCTCAAATGAATTAAATTTTATATGAAGAACAGCAGATCTGATGTTATGATAATCCATGAGAGTAATAAAAAGGTTGTGGTTTGCAGAGAAAATATATGCAAAATACCAGCTTCTAAAATCTCAAATTCACATCAGCATCTCACTTTCATGTGTTGAACTAATGTCTTTTTCTTATACAAAACCCACTCAGTGACCTAAATAAGGAAGTTTTCCCTAAACAAACAATGAATGGAATGAAATATACAACAAAACTCTAGTTTAAAAAAGAAAAAGATCAACAGCTCTATGAGGACTTGCATTTTTTTATAAGGTGTTTTAGTCTACAGCTCAACAAGAGCAAGGACTGTAAACTCAACAAATGACTGTGATTATGTAGACAGGAATAACAGCCAACATTAACGATGGTCTCCAGTGAACTGAGAAATGTCCACATAGTTATTTTCATGCATTTATCAGTATTCTAAGCATTATCGTCTTGGAATCATAGGGATGGAATCTAATAGGTTTTCTGTAATTATCATAAATGGCTTATAGACTACTGTGTGGTAAGATTCAGCCAAAGGAGTGTATTAAGATTGAGAACAAGAGAACCAAGAGGTCAAAGGGACCCACAGGCATGGCCTTGACACAAGTCAGAAAAGATAAACATTCCCAGACAAGACGCTATGTTTGAAAACTTCAGAGGTGAAGTCCTTATGCAAGCATACTATTCCGGTTTGCTACAGCTGCTGTTATGCAAAATACCAGAAATTGATTGGCTTTTATAAAGGGGATTTATTAGGTTACAAATTTACAGTTCTAAGGCCATAGAAGTGTCCAACTAAGGCATCAACAAGACAATACCTTCACTGAAGGAAGGCCAATGGCATCTGGAACACATCTGTCAGTTAGGAAGGCCTGTGGCTGGTTCTGCTGGTCCTTTGCTCCTGGGTTGTGTTTCAAAATGGCTTTCTCCAAAATGTCTCTGGGAGTCTGTCTTAGCTCCTCTGCATCCTTGCTGCTTTCTCCCAGATGTTTCACTCTAAGCCTCTAGGGGTCCTCTCTTACCATCTCCAGGGCAAACTCTGAGCTTCATCTCTTAGCTTAGCATCTTCAAACATCCTTCTGTCAGCATCTCCAAGCATCTCTAAGCATCTCTGTTGGTTCTGGCTCCTGAGCCTCTTAAAGGACTCCAGTAATTAAGACCTACCCTGAATGGGTAGGGCCACACCTCCATGGAAATGATCTAATCAAAATGTCTCACCTCCAATTGGGTGAATCACATCTCCATGGAAACAACCTAATAAAAAAGTCACACCCTAATCAAAAAGATTAATAAGTCTGCCCCCCACAAGACTACATTAAAGAACATGGCTTTTCTGGGGGACATAATAGATCCAAACCGGCACACATACCTCCTTCATACCAAAGGAGGTATGAAAGAATGTTTCTACTTACAACAGACTTTTGGGAATGAGAGAGTATCATTTCATTCACTTCATAGTATAAGGAAAATACCATCTAAGGTATTATGCAAGCATGTTTACTGAGCACTTAATAAGTGCCAGGCATTGAGTTCAGCACTTTATATGCATTGCCTCATTTAATTTCAATACAACCCCATGACACGTGTTAAGGCTATTTGTCTCCATATTAAAGATGAGGAAATCGGGGTTTGAGAGTTTAATTGACTTGCCCAAAGTCATACAGAAAGTAAATAGCAGATCTTAAATTCAAACTCAAGTCTGGTAGGCTGCAAAATGCACATTCTTAAACCCTATGGATACTGTTATACTAGTCTCCAACTGACACATCAGGAGCAGAACTGTCATGTACAGGGAAATAATATAATTATGGTCAGTAAAATTTTTGGCTTTAATATATACTATCTTTGGACCATTTACCTTTTCTTGATCTTCCCTACACACGAGTCTATAGGAATGGGGCCTGCAAAGATCCATTAGATATGTCAGATTTGAGGAAAAAAATCAACTGATTAAAACATTTGTTGAGCCCTTTCTATGTCCTAAGCATCCTCTTTTCTCAAGAAGTTCACCTCTCATAGGAGAATATAGATACCTAAACTCCAATTATAATTTTATGAAGTGAGTACTATGTCAGAGAATTATGGGAGATAACAAAAGGACACAGATTTTTAGGCTCCTGTACGTAGAAAACAAAAGATCTCAAATTCTTCTTGTTTATGGTCACATATGCTTCAAGGTTATCAGCTATTCTGGCTGATTGAGAAAACAGGGCAGGGGCAGGGAAAGGTTTTATGCAATCTTTATTTTTAAAATGTTAAGCACCAGCACATATTATTTTTCAAATACTTTCACGGGCATTTTCCTAGAATCAGGTAAATGAGAGCAAGCAAGTGACCTACTTAAAACAAAAATTGCTCCCAGTTATAAAGGATGGGAAGCCAAGTACATCCTGGAAACCACAGCATCTGGTCTTGCTTCATGCCTCATCTATCAATCTGCTGTTAAAGGAATTGAGAATTAACATTTCAACTACTGTTTCTTCTATTTTGGCTGATGAACTCATTTCTGTTATTCTTAACCAATTCCTCCCACTTCCTCCCCCATTAAAAAACCCATATGGATGGGCATTTATGAATGCCCCAAATGCATCCTAAGGAGATTACTCTTTCATCTCTGCCTTAAAATTTCTGCTAATGAGGCGATAGTGTTAGAAATCTTCCAAGCAATCCCTGTTTTTGATCAACCCTGACTTTCCACAGATAGTAGCACTTGAAATTTCAGTACTGTATTAAAGCTAAAAAAAAAAAAAATGTAGATTTTAAACATATATCTGTTTTAGAAAAATGTTTATTGGTAGCAGAAGCTGTAAAAAAATGTACAATTGGCAGTACTGCTTTAGAAAAAGGGTTGTATAGAAATGTTAAGACTGTGGATTAGTGCTACCCTGATAACATGAGAAAATTACATATATGCTAATGTTTAAAAACATAAAAGCATTATTAAGTAGTTTACAACAATGTGTTCTTTGAACTTTGCTATTTTGTCTTTGTTAGTGCTCTGTGCTTTTTTTTTTTTTTTTTTTCATTTTTATTGAGATTGTTCAGATACCATACAATTATCCAAAGATCCAAAGTGTACAATCACTTGCCCCTGGGTACCCTCATACAGCTGTGCATCCATCACACTTTTGTTCAATTTTTAGAAACTTTTCATTACTCCAGACAAGAAATAAAATGAAAGATGACAAAAAAAAAAAAAAAAAAAGAAAAGGAAACTCTAATCCTCCCCTATCCCTAACCAACCCCCCTTAATTGTTGACTCATAGTATTGATATAGTACATTTGTTACTGTTCATGAAAAAATGTTGAAATACTACTAACTGTAGTGTATAGTTTGTAATAGGTATATAGTTCTTCCCTATATGTCCTTCTATTATTAACTTCTAATTGTATTGTCATACATTTGTTCTGGTTCATGGAAGCGATTTCTAGTATTTGTACAGTTGATCATGGATATTGCCCACCATAGGATTCAGTTGACTCTGAGCTTCCCCTTTCCACCTCATTCACATACCATTTGGCGCTGTTAGTTATTCTCACATCTTGCTACCAACACCCCTGTTCATTTCCAAACATTTAAGTTCATCCTAATTGAACATTCTGCTCATATTAAGCAACCACTCCCCATTCTTAAGCCTCGTCCTATATCTTGGTACCTTATATTTCATGTCTATGAGTTTACATATTATAATTAGTTCCTATCAGTGAGACCCTGCAATAATTGTCCTAATGTGTCTGGCTTATTTCACTCAGTATATTGCCCTCAAGGTTTTGTCATCAACCCATTTTTTTTTAATATGGTTTTGTTCACTCACCGTACATTCCATCCCAAGTAAATAATCGATGGTTTTCTGCATGGTCATACATTTATGTATTCACCACCTTCACCATTATCTATATAAGAGCATCTACATTTCTTCCACAAGGCAGGAGGGAGAGTCAAAGAAGGTAGAGAGGCAAAAGAAAGAGGAAAAAAAAATGACAGCTAGGAAGCAGCAAAAGGAAAAATAACCTTAAATCAAAGTAAAATAAAGAATCAGACAATATCACCAATGTCAAGTGTCTAACATGCCTCCCCTATCCCCCCCTCTTATCTGCATTCACCTTGGTATATCACCTTTGTTACATTAAAGGACGCATAATACAATGATTCTATGAGTTATAGTCTCTAGTTTATGCTGATTGCATCCCTCCCCCAATGCCTCCCCATTTTTAACACCTTGTAAGGTTGACATTTGCTTGTTCTCCCTCGTAAAAGAACATATTTGTACATTTTATCACAATTGTTGAATACTCTAGATTTCACCAAGTCACACAGTCCCAGTCTTTATCTTTCCTCCTTTCTTGTGGTGTCTCACATGCTCCCCACCTTCCTCTCAATCGTATTCATAGTTACCTTTGTTCAGTGTACTTACACTGTTGTGCTACTGTCTCCCCAAATTGTGTTCCAAACCACGCACTCCTGTCTACTATCACCCTGTAGTGCTCCCTTTAGTATTTCCTGTAGGACAGGTGTCTTGTTCACAAAGTCTCTCATTGTCTGTTTGTCAGAAAATATTTTGAGCTCTCCCTCATATTTGAAGGACAGCTTTGTTGGATACAGGATTCTTGGTTGGCGGTTTTTCTCTTTCAGTATCTTAAATATATCACACCACTTCCTTCTTGCCTCCATGGTTTCTGCTGAGAGATCCGCACATAGTCTTATTAAGCTTCCTTTGTATGTAATGGATCGCTTTTCTCTTGCTGCTTTCAGGATTCTCTCTTTGTCTTTGACATTTGATAATCTGATTATTAAGTGTCTTGGCGTAGGCCTATTCATATCTCTTCTGTTTGGAGTACACTGCGCTTCTTGGATCTGTAATTTTATGTCTTTCATAAGAGATGGGAAATTTTCATTAATTATTTCCTCTATTATTGCTTCTGCCCCCTTTCCCTTCTCTTCTCCTTCTGGGACACCAATGATACGTACATTATTGTACTTTGTTTCATCCTTGAGTTCCCGGAGACGTTGCTCATATTTTTTCATTCTTTTCTCCATCTGCTCCTTTGCGTGTAGGCTTTCAGGTGTTTTGTTCTCCAGTTCCTGAGTGTTTTCTTCTGCCTCTTGAGATCTGCTGTTGTATGTTTCCATTGTGTCTTTCACCTCTTGTGTTGTGCCTTTCATTTCCATAGATTCTACTAGTTGTTTTTTTGAACTTTTGATTTCTGTCGTATACATGTCCAGGGCTTCCTTTACAGCCTCTATCTCTTTTGCAATATCTTCTCTAAACTTTTTGATTTGATTTAGCATTAGTTGTTTAAATTCCTGTATCTCAGTTGAAGTGTACGTTTGTTCCTTTGACTGGGCCATAACTTTGTTTTTCTTAGTGTAGGTTGTAATTTTCTGTTGTCTAGGCATGGTTTCCTTGGTTATCCAAATCAGGTTTTCCCAGACCAGAACAGGCTCAGGTCCCAGAGGGAAGAAATATTCAGTATCTGGTTTCCCTGAGGGTGTGTCTTAGAAAATTGCTCCACCCTTTGATGCCTCAGGTCACTGTGCTTTTCTGCCCAGCAGGTGACGCCTGTTAGCCTATAATTCTTGACTGGTGTGAGGAGGTATGGCCGTGTTCCCCCAGGCTCTGGGGTCTGGTTCTGAATGGAAAGGGCCCTACCCCTTTCTTCCTAGAGAAGACAGAGCCCCCAGGTGGAGGTCATTAGCATTTCAATGGTCTCACTCTCTGCTTGTGCTGTCTCCACCCTTCTCCACTTCACAGCCCTGGAAACTGAAAATGACTGGGGCTTTCTCCACTGAGCCAAAAAAGAAACAGATAGTCCGCTTCAGACGGAGTCCAAGGCGACCCTCCAGCTCTCCCAGGTCAATCGTCACCCAAAGCCTCTGTCTGTTTTTTGGGGCTGCGTACCTGTAGTGAGCAGTTCACACTCGCTACTTAAAACCCCAGTTGGAGCTCAGCTGAGCTATATTCGCTTGCTGGGAGAGAGCTTCTCTCTGGCACCACGAGGCTTTGCAGCTCGGACTATGGGGGAGGGGATCTCCCGACTTGGATCCACAGGTTTTACTTACAGATTTTATGCTGTGTTCTCGGGCATTCCTCCCAATTCAGGTTGGTGTATGATGAGTGGATGGTCTCGTTTGTCCCCCCGCAGTTATTCTGGATTATTTACTAGTTGTTCTGGTTTTTTGTAGTTGTTCCAGGGGGACTACTTAGCTTCCACTCTTCTCTATGCCGCCATCTTGCCCCTCCTCCTCTCTCTGTGCTTTTTATAGAATGGAGCTAACAGTTCATCCTTCTACTCCTTCCAAATGGTTGAGATTTTAATTTTGCCATTAGTTTTCCTTGATTCTATCTTGTTCTTTCTATTGGATCTTCAAGCATTTAATCTTGGTCTTTCTCTGTGCTCTCATGGCTTCAAGCACAACTTCATATTCTTGCTTTACTTTTCTTTCTCTACTCACTCTATTTCACTTATCTCATTAAACTAATATATAGGAAGGGAAAGATGGCAGCATAGAGAGGTATGGAACTTAGTCCCCTGGAGCAACTAATAAAGAACAGGTGAAACTGGGGAGCTGTGGATTGGTTCTGAAAGGGGAAAGAAATTCCCTTTTTCTCTCTCTCTTCCTGAGTGGCTCAGTGGAGGAAGCCTCGGACATTTACAGTTAGCAGCACTCTGACCCAGGGGTGGAGTTAACAGAGTCAGAGAGATAAAGCAGTAATTCAAATGCAGAAGATAGCTGCCTATGGGGTGTATCTTCCCTAAGAGGAAGGAGGTAGGGCCCAGCTCTAGTGCCGGCTCTCCTTTCAGAACTCACACCCCAGGACCTGGGGGAAAACAGCCAAAACAGAAACAACCTAAGTGGAGAATTAAAGGGGCCACACCTCCTTACACTAGCCCAGAGCGACAGGTTGACAGGTATCACCTGCTGGGCAGGATAAGAAAAGCACAGCAGCTAGAGACCTCATAGGAAAGTCTATCAATCTTATAAGACACACCTTCAGGGAAACTTGACAAAGAACATAGCTCCATTCTGAGACCTGAACCTGTTCTGGTCTGGGAAAATCAGATGGGGGTTATTACCAAGGAAACCAGATGCCTAGACAACAGAAAACTGCAGATTACACTAGGAAAAATGAAGATATGGCCCAAAGGAACAAACTTACACCTCAATTAAGATATAGTTGAGATACTGTTTCACTGTAATGAAACAATCAAAGATTTTCAAAGAAATATTCTAAATCAATTAGAAAACCAAGTCAATGAGTTCAGGTAAGATATGGCAAAAGAAATGAAAGATATAAAGAAAACACTGGGTGAACATAAGGTAGAAATCGAAAGTTTGAAAAAACAATTGGCAGAATCTATGGAAATGAAAGGCACAACGCAAGAGATGAAAAACCCAATGGAGGCATACAACAGCAGATTTCAAGAGGCAGAAGAAAACAGTCAGGAACTGGAGGAAAAGACACCTGAAATTCTACACACAAAAGAACAGATAGGGAAAAGAATGGAAAAATATGAGCAACATCTCAGGGAATTGAATGACAACATGAAGCAGATGAATGTACATGTCCTGGGTGTCCCAGAAGGAAAAGAGAAAGGAAAAGGGGCAGAAGCAATAATAGAGAAAATAATCAATAAAATTTCCCATCTCTTATGAAAGACATAAAATTATAGATCCAAGAATTGCAGCATGCCCCAAATAGAATAGATCTGAATAGTCCTATGCCAAGACACTTAATAATCAGATTATCAAATGTCAAAGACAAAGACAGAATCCTAAAAGCAGCAAGAGAAAAACGATCTATAACATACAAAGGAAGCTTGATAAGGCTATGTGCAGATTTCTCAATAGAAACCATGGAGGCAAGAAGGAAGTGGGGTGATATATTTAAGATACTGAAAGAGAAAAACTGCCAACCAAGAATTCTATATCGGGCAAAACTCTCCTTCAAATATGAGGGAGAGTTTCAAGTATTCTCAGACAAACAGACAATGAGAGAGTTTGTGAACAAGATACCTGCTCTACAGGAAATACTAAAGGGAGCACTATAGACAGATAGGAAAAGAGAGGAGTGAGAGGTTTGGAACACAGTTTTGGGTGATGGTAGCACAACAGTGTAAATGCACTGAACAGATATGACTGTGAATATGATTGAAACAGAAAGGTTAGGAGTGTGAGGGACACCAGAAGGAAAGAGGGAAGATAAAGACTGGGACTCAGTGAAATCTAGAGTGCTCAACAATTGTGATAAAATGTACAAATATGTTTTTACATGAAGGAAAACAAATGAATGTTAACCTTGCAAGGTGTTAAAAATGGTGTGGTATTGGGGAAAAATGCAATCAATGCAAACTAGAGATTACAGTTAACAGAAATATTGTATTATGCTTCCTTTAATGTAACAAAGACAATATATCAAAGGTAAATGCCTATAAGAAGGGAATATAAGGGAGGGTTATGGGACTCTTGGCATTGTTGATGTTGTCTGACTCTTTTATTATACTTTAATTTAATTCTGTCTTTCCTTTTGTTGCATTTTAGCTGTCATTTTTTTCTTTCTTTTTCGTTTTCCTTTTCTTTTGTCTCTCTACCTTCTTTGACTCTTCCTCCTTCTTTGTGGAAGAAATGTAGATGTCCTTATATAGATAGTGGTGATGGTGGTGAATGCATAAATACATGATTATACAGGGAACCATCGATTGTTCACTTAGGATGGAATGCATGGTGGGTAAACAAAACCACCGTAAAAAAAAAAACGGGTTGATGAAGAAACTTTGAGGGCACTATAGTGACTGAAATAAGTCAGACACAAAAGGACACATATTGTATGGTCTCACTGATATGAACCAATTATAATATGTAAACTCAAAGACATGAAATATAAAGTACCAGGACATAGAACAAGGCTAAAGAATGGAAGTGTTGCTTATTATGAGAAGAATGTTTAACTAGGTTGAACTTAAGTGTTTGGAAATGGACAGAGGTGACAGTAGCACATTATTGTGAGAATAACTAACAGTGCTGAATGGTGTGTGAATGTGGTGGGAAGGGGAAGCTTGGAGTCATGTATGTCACCAGAAGGAAAGTCGGAGGTTAAAATATGGGAATGCATAAAACAGTGAATCTTGTGGTTGACAATGTCCATGATTAACTGTACAAATATTAGAAATCTCTTCCATGAACCAGAACAAATGTATGACAGTATAACTAGAAGTCAATAATAGAAGGGTATATAGGAAAAAAATACACCTATTGCAAACTATGTACTACAGTTAGTAGTATTTTAACATTCTTTCATCAACAGTAACAAATGTACTATACCAATACAATGACTCAATAATGGAGGGTGAGTGGTTAGGGGTATGAGAATATTTGAGTTTTCTTTTTTTTTAATTTCTTTTCTGGAGTAATGAAAATGTTCAAAAAATTGAAAAAAAAATTAATTGTGGTGATTGATGTACAGCTGTATGATGGTACCCTGGGAACTTTGGTTGATTGTATGGTATGTGAACAATCTCAATAAAATTGAATTAAAAAAATAATATTTAAGATTATTCTTTCCCAATGAAATATTTTTAAAAGAACCAAGAATACCACATGGCTATTATACTGGTAATTATGCTATATAATTTTATCTATTTGATGAAGTTCTGCTCTTTCTAAATCACCATCAAGTGAATTGTTTCTAATAAGCAATGAATACGGTAAGGTTTACCAGGTTTACTTCTCCAAAGAGTTAAGCCTTTTTTTTCTTTCAAAGGGGTTTTATTCTGAATCTTGTTGTCAGGCTTCCCTTTCTTGATTGCTTAATGTATCCCAGCTGGCTTAATAGTTCAGCTGACCAGATATGTCCTTTAGGTTGGGACAGTAGAGATTTCTGTAAAAATGTATCTAAAGCCATCACTTGCTAGGGCAGTTTCTCAAAGTGTGGTTTGCATCTACCTATACCAGAATCACTTCAGATGCTTATTCAAAATGCAGATTTCCTGGGCTTAATCCTAGAGCAGTTAAATGGGAACCTCTAAGGCTGGAACCCAGGAATCTGCATTTTACCAAGTTGCCTGCATGAATCTACCCACAATGGAATCTGAGAATCTCTAATCTAAGGTAGACTCCTGGGGTCCAGTACACAGTTTGTGGCTGCAGTGGAAACTAACCATACCCCCATCCACCTAACAAAAACAATGGAAAATTCAGTTCCATGTGAAGAGAACTGCCATAAACTGTTTTAAGAGGCATTGGTAAAAACCTTTCTATAATAAACACATTATTTCTATAATGAATACATTAATTCTATTATAAATATAGCATAGAATATATAAATATATTAATTATTTTTAGTATCTTGATTCTAACAACCAAAGAGGAGGAACTAAGAGGTCTACAAAAAATCTGTTGTTACAATTTCTTGATTAATATTGTACATAATGAATTATTTATTGAGCTCCTATTATGGGCCAAATATGGTGTTTTGCACTACCAAGGAGTATATAAAGCCATTGTGGGATGAAAGGAACATGTTCACTTTGCTTTATGCTGGAATAACCTTGTTGATGTAGTGATGGCTGGAAATTAATGTGTATGGTGTGTGGGAAGGTGGTAACTTTGATGACTTAGGGCCCTGACATAGGAGGCTTCCTAAAGTTTTGCAAAATGAAAAGGTATAGGTATAGACACTTGGTGTACAGCCAGACCACTAGAAAGGGAATGAGCAGTACCATTTATTTGGAACATGTAGACTCTTCATAGTCAGCCTTGATTACCTAATCCAACAGTTTCTTTTTCTGTGCAATTATACCCCAGGTGGCAGGGAGATGAACTGAGATTAGATGTAAATACACTGGGAGTTCCATCTCATTCTAAGGTTAATTTAGGTAGCTGTTAGTAGGGTGATCAACTCATCAGTTTGCCTGAGACTTTCCCCATGTTAGCATTGAGAGTCATGTCCTAGAGAACCCCTAATCTCAGGCAAACTGGGTTGGTTGACCACCCTGGTCTTTAGTGTGAGGCAGGGATGGTTCTTAGTTGATCCAGTTTCACTCAGTGAATGATGGAAATCCACTACTATCTGGACTTCTCAGCTCATTTTTCTCACTGGTGGTTAATGATTACCCCAGTGAGCCCGTTTCAGTTTTCTTGGTTGCTCGAGCAAATGCCATGCAATGAGTTGCTTAAACAGTGGGAATTCATTATCTCATGGTTTTAAGGCTAGGAAAAAATCCAAATCAAGGCATTGTCAAGGCGATGCTTTCTGCCTGAAGACAGTTCTGGGGCTGGATGCCAGTGATCCTTGGTCCTGGGATTCTCTGTTTCATGGCAATGCACATGGTGGCCTCTCCTGGCCTCTCCCTTCTCTTCCACGTTCTGTTGACTTTCAGTTGAATTTCATTCTGCTCATAAAGCCCTCTAGTAATAGGATTAAAGCCCATCCTGACTGTAGTGGGCCACACATTAACTGAAGTAACTTCATCAAAAGGTCCTACTTACAGTGGCTCACACCCACAGACTTGGATTAAGTTTAAGAATGTGTTTTTCTAGGGTATATACAGCTACAAAACACCACAGCCACAAAACCTAATAGTTATTTCCTTCAATGATGCCTCTCTTTTAGCCCTGTCAAACCATGTCCCTATGGACCTCCCACTCAATGACTCAGTTTGAGGATCACCCCAAGGACCTTGTATAGAGTCTCTTCCAAGAATGCTGAGCACTGATGGCTTGTTTTTTTTGTGAATATTGTCCTGGTCTCACAATTACTCTAGTCTTCTCAAAGGTCCACCTCCCTTTCTAAATCATCAGTCTAGTACTCCCAAATCTAGCTTCACATCAATTTTTAAAAAATTATTTTATGAATGTAGACACACACACACACACACACGAAACCTTATAGCCAAAAAGGTTTAATGATGTAAGACATGAACTACTTACAGTATTAAATTCCCTTCTGATTTTTGACTATGAACCTAATCATAGTTTAAAAGTGTTAAACATTAATTTTCATCAATTGCAGTTAGGCAATCTTCCCTGTCAAATGTTTTAAATTTAGAAAGTTATAAGCAGAATGCCTAATGGAAAACCCACTCCCCTTTTGCCTCATCATTATCCCCTTTAAAGGCTTATGGCATTTCATAGTCTTGCCTCTTTCAACTAGATGTTTAAAATTTAACTGATATTAAATTACTATCTCAAAGAGGAAATGTAAAATGCAGGATTTGAATTAGACAGATTTAGGGTCCAATGAAGTTTTGCTACTTATTAGATGCATGAACTTAGGAAAGTTTATCTAACTTTAAAATTTGCTCATCTATAAAAATGGAGAAAACAATGGACACTTTATAGAGAATCGTGAGGTTTTTCGGGGACTTTAGATTGTAGATGTAAAGCACATACGAGTGTATTGCCTGACACCTAGCAGACGTTCAATAAAATGTAGCTATTATCCCCAATGCAGTATTACATGCTTAACAACGGTAGTATCTTCTAAGTTCAACAATCAGGCTGCAGAATTCTTTAGCTACTAAAGATGGCTAAAGCAGAGAGGCACAAACTGTCTTGGCAGGGAGGGGGAACTGTCTCATTACTTCACATTCTCATCGCCTCTAGCTGAAGAAAGTGAAGCTTCCTACATTTAGGGACAATGCCTAATGCCATCTCGCCCCTTGACAGTGGCCGCGTATTCAGGAGGCTCTGGCGTTCAGGTTTGCTCCCTAGGGACCTCTTGTGTCACTTCGCTCATTCTGGAAAGGGGAAGGGGTAGGAAAAAAAGGGAAGTCAACGAAATGCAAAACCTGTGACTAGATGCCCTTCCAAGTCCCGAGTATCCAGTCTTTCTGCTTCGGCCTCTGAGTGGTTTTCGCTCCAGGATTTTCAGGCGCCAACCCCAGGTGTTTGCGAACGTAGAGATGGGGGAGGAGGGTGAGCTCACCCCAGAAACTGAAAGACGGTAAAGAGTGGGAGTTGGCCAGGAGCGCTGCGCTTTGCTAAAGTAAACCGGCGGCGAGTGGGTTTTCACTGGAGATGGGGAGGTAAGGATCAAGCTCCCGTGTGAGGACAATTTCTTTGGAGGGAACAAGGGTCCGCGCAGAGCATTACACTGCACTCTCGAGAAGGTTCCCTAATTTGTCAGGGCAGCACCGGGAGTTATGTGATAAATGCCTTCCCCAACGCTATATGAGTTTCCGGAGCGAAACTCAAAGCCTAGCATAACCCCAGCGCCTCAGCCCAGCAAATAACAGGTTAAGTATCAGCTGCAATAACCAGCTCCAGACCCGCCCCTCGGCTAGTCCTAAAACCCGGAAACATGCTTCCCTGAGGGCAGGGGTTGCGCCTGCTCAGTGCGAAGGCTGGCCGCAGTCTCAGCCGGAAGCGTTCTCTCCTAGGCAGCATTTCCTTCCTGTGCGAGGCGGACCGAAGGTTCCTGCTGCTGCTTTCTGCCCCAGGGTGAGTAGCGGGTTCCCGCGGGGCCTCGTGGGGTGGGTGTAGGACCTTGCTGATCTCAAAGACACTCTGGGATCGAAAAGCCAAGCTGGAAAGGTCACCTCGCCCCCTTTCCATGCCCCACCTCAGTGCCGCCCCCCAGCGCTCCGCATCCTGTAGTATGGAGCTGATTAACCTCCAAGGGCGTCCCGGGCCTCACCTTGGCTTTCGGCCAGGTCTGAACCTTTAGGTCTCCGGCGGCGCTGCCCTCCAAACTTATACCATTCCCGAGGGAATTTTTGTAGGCAGCCAGGTAACTGCGGGGCCTTAGGGTCGCCCCGGGAGATCTCAGAACCGAGGTCCTAGGCGAAGGCGGCGGGAATGAGCTGGGCTTGATTGTCGCACTGGCGCGGCTACCACCTTGTGCCGAAGTGGTTCTTGCCTGGCACGTTTTCTTAGTGAATGGTGATGTTAATAACAACCTATTCCCTATGTGAAGGTTATGTTGTCAGGAATAACAAGGTATGTTTCATCGTCATAGGCTGTATTGGTAGGACCTTGATGTCTGTGAAACTGGGACTTTGAGCTTGAGAAACCTTTTGTTAAATACTACAATGAATTAACACTATACTCGCGGTCCTTAACTTGTCAATAAATTGCTCATTGACTTGGTAGTATGATTTCAAAGTTTTCCACCCTGCGTTAGAGAACTCCTTAAAATGAAACTATCTGGTATCATATACTTCCAACAGGTAACTCTAAACTGATACTAAAGGATAAATGTTTTTAACGCTTACGTTTCAAAATGTAGAAGTGAAAAACGCCCGAGAGGTGTAGCTTCTGGTGAATGCAAAATTACTACCTTCAGGAGGCACTTCCACCCAGGCATGTGCTGTTTCTCTTTTATAGGGAAGAGTTTAGGGCAGGAAATTAGTTGAAAATATTTTAATTACAGTGCTTTATGATATTTCTTTCTTGTACATATTTGTGTGTTCTTTTTGTTGATCCTAATATTTATACACAATTGAAATATGTTCCCTCCTGTTATATACATATGCAGCTTTTCTGGTGTATTCTAGTTTAATAGGGTTGTTACTGTAAGAGCCCTACAATGCAGGTATAATAATGACATAGGAATGATAGATGAGTTGTACAGTAAAGTATATACGGTTACAACCTACAAAACAAGTAGAAGTTTCCGTTTCATTTCAGGATTTTGAAGTCATTTAAAAAAATAGGCTACTGTTTAAGAAGTGGTCTTAGGTCTAGAGTACTGTATATATTTGATTTCAGAATATGAAAATATATAGTTTAATGGGTTTTGTGTATTGATGCTTTTTGTGAGATTAAAAATTGTTCCTGTCTTGATAACTGGGATGTAATTGCTCATGTAGTTCAGTGAATATCCAGTAGATGGCAGTGTTATCACTACCAACTCAAATTTGAAGTAAATGAAACTTCTGTTGGAATATCATTTAACAGATTGCTAAATTAATAAAGCTCTTATTTTGCCTATTAGGTTTTTTTCATGTAGAAAATGATACCACACTTTTCAACTGCATTTCAAATTTACTCTTGGAATAAAGCTAGAGAATTGAACTTTTCACTTCCTCGGATGATTGGAATATTGTATAACTCATTCTTAGGAAGACATACTGATGAAAGAAAGCACATTTTGATTTGTTACATAAGGAGTGATTTTGTTTACGTGTTTTCTTCATTCAATCTCCATTTTTAAAAATTGATATAAAAATTGTGCTTTCCTTGAGTAGATGAATTGTACCTTAGCCATTTTTGTTTACTCAGTATACAGTAGGTAATATAGATGTTCAATAAGTGCTTTAATGAATGAATTAAATCACTTAACATCCCTAGGCCAAAATTTCGCCATCTGAAATGAAACTTTCAATTATTTAAGTTATTAGTTAAGTTTAATTTATGATTGTGAATTGAATGGCTCCTAGTAATGGAGACATGTGGGATGCTTGTCTTTTCTTTTGGAAAACCATCAAAAGTCTGGAAGCTACTCTTTTGGAAAGATTGAATTAGGAGGTTTTTCTGCATTTGCACTTTATTTGTTCAGAAGATAATTATTGAAATGTCTGTCTGTGTGATGGTTATAAAGATGGATGAGATACAGTCCTGTTTGTAAGAATTTAAACTCTAGTTGGTTAGATAGATATGTCATCACCTAAATTCAATGATGATTTTTTAAACAAAGGCATTTCTTAAGACAATATAATAGGGCCAAATAAATAATATAGAGGATTAAGGTGATCAGGAAGGCTTTGTGGAACAAGTAAAGTTGGTTTTTGAAGTTTGAGTAGAATTTGACTAATCTTATATGTAGAGACATGGCCCATCCAGGGTACCAGACAAATGTACTGGAGAGGAAATAACATGTGGCATTTTCAGATGCCAGTGAGAACAGCAATTTGAGTTCCTACTAGGAAGTGGTGGGAAGTAAAATACTTAAAAGTGGCTCTTTGGAGCTAAATTAGGATAGTCTTGAATGCTTGGGAATATATCCCTTAAATAAAGGGAAATCTTTGGGGTCTTTTGTTTAGGAAGGAGTATATACTCTTAAATGGAGGGAAGATATATGAGGAATTTAAAAATTGTTGGAGCTATCCCAGAAGGAGGAAGGGAGGAGGTGAAGAGGATCTGTAATTGAGTATTAGTAGTGAGACGAGAAACAGTAATTGTAGAGCTAGAAGGACTGTGGAATATTAATCTGTGCCCTGATTTTTATCTACTGCTGAGCCATCTGTACAAATTCTAATATTTTCCTTTTTGCATGAATGCAAAATATATATTGTTTTTCTTGTATATCCATAGCTCTCAGTGCGAGCCTGTGCTTTGTGTGTTTAATAATATTATTTGAAGCTGAGATCCTATCTCCCAAAATGTGATGGTCATATCATCTCTAACAAGCTTATTCTTCTGGGTAGTTACTGCCTTAGACAGGGGAGTGCATGTCTTCTCAAAGCCTAAGCCTAACTGATTGATTTAGTGGCTGTCCTTTTTCCTCTCTATTTTGACTAACTGCTGTATTCTTGTGGTAGATTTCTTGCTTCACATTTAGTTGGTCACTGGGAGCAATAGGGTGGCTCAAAAATTTAACATCACTTATTAATTGAGAAAATGGCAGTTTGGATTTAAGCAGGCCTTGCAAGCCTTTAAAATGAGGTATGAGGAAAACGCAAGTTAGTTCATGGTTTGAATTTCACTGTCAAAAATTACCTGGTATACATTACACTTAGTAGAAGAAACCTTTACCATCATATTAGTAAAGTATTTCATTGTTTGGCTGGCTTTCTTCAACTGGATTGGTGTTAATAGTCGTTATTTTTTTCTAAGCTCACTAAAAGTTATTTAAAAGCCATTTTAAAGAGTAAATATCTTAAGATATTTACTATATTTTTCCAGTCGAATTGTTCTCTACTTAAATTATATAGTGATTAGGAAAGTTCGTTAAAAATTCCACTAACAAATAAACTTCAGTTGCTCATCTCCCCATTTAGTGTTCCAAAAAGAGCTTAGAATATATTTATTTGTTTACATGACATTTAAAAATTCATTTCTCATTAAAATGAAATACTTTTTAAAAGTAGATAATCTAGAATTCGAATAGATATTGGTTTTTCTTGCTTAGTTTAAGCTATTTACCAATTTCCCAATTTTAATGTATATAGTTATTGCCTAGTGACATTTCTGTTTGTTTTTTAAGGTTAACAATCAAGATGGTACATGCTGAAGCATTTTCTCGTCCCTTGAGTCGGAATGAAGTTGTTGGTTTAATTTTCCGTTTGACTATATTTGGTGCAGTAACGTACTTTACTATCAAATGGATGGTAGATGCAATCGATCCAACCAGAAAACAAAAAGTAGAAGCTCAGAAACAGGTATGACTAAAATGTTTGAATGTCATTTTTCTTGTGGCTAGCAAATATTTTTCTACAAAACTAAAGATATAGTAGAATTATAAATTAATGGGAAATTCTATAAGACCAACATGAAAATTTCTTTTTGAAAATCACATTTAATTTCATTTTTCCTAAAAAA
This sequence comes from Choloepus didactylus, assembly GCF_015220235.1. NCBI lineage: Eukaryota > Metazoa > Chordata > Mammalia > Pilosa > Megalonychidae > Choloepus > Choloepus didactylus. The sequence continues at coordinate 46,336,208 of NC_051321.1, forward strand.
AAAAAACAAGGATTAGTTTATCAAGTCATTTTTAACTATATAAGCAACTGGTCAGAAGAAAAAGAATAAAAATATAATGCTTTGTTGTGAGCATCTTCATTAGAATATTTTGTCAGCTTATAAATAAAGGAATCTAGGTAGAATTTTCCAACAGACTAAGCAAAAAAAAAAAAAAAATCCTTAATAATGGTATACATTTTACTTTGTACAACATTTGGAATGTAGGCAATACTGATAAGCTGTCAGTTTCGGATGAGGTTTGCAAATTGAACTAAAATCTAATATTAAGGAATTGCTGAAAATATTATTAATTATTTTTTCAACTACTGTCTCTTGTGATCATTTCCTTATTACACTGATATATTTGTTTTGGTGTCTACTCTTCCCCCAAAAATGAAAACCTTAAAGTGGTCTTCCAGATATTTAATGCTATTTGAGGGCAGGGTTTTGTTTTCATGGATTTTATATTTCTCCTGAGCATTGTGACAGTGAGTCATTCAGAAAACATATTTTGAGCCTCCTAGCAAATGTTTGGTGCCAAGGATAAAAGCTGAATAAATCTTGTTCTTTCAAAATGCTACAGGCTAGTATGGAAAATGGATATGTAAGAATAAATGACTGCTTTACAATGTAAAGCATAGCTTTTAAATCAATAAGAAACGAAAGCCACTGTTTCATAAACTGCAATATGTATATATTGGAAAAGCAGTTTCTAGTCCCTGGATTTGATTATAAAATAGTTGCTGCAAAGTCATCGTATCAGTCGATTCATAACTCTCTAGGAAGTCTAACCATTGCAGATTTCTTTTAAATTAATTTGATTATGTCAGTTTGTCAACTTATGTGTTTACGTGGCTAAACAAAGCTACTTAATAAGTAGTTTTGTTTTTTTCTCACTGGAATCATGAAAGTCAATGTAAGTCTAAGGTCATAATGATAATATATCATTTTCAGTATTTTGAAGAGCAGAGGTATGACTTAAACAAAAGGAATTTTGGCATTGTACTTTCTTAGCTTCTAGGAGCTACTTGGAAACACATGTAGAAAGCCAAATATAAATATTAAGTAATACATGAGTGGCTCATCATCACTAAACCTTAGAGTAATTGTTTTGGAAACAGAAAAAAAAAAAGGTTAAAAAAAAAAAAAAAAAAGCCCTCCTCCCAGATCTAATGGGTTATTGAAATGCTAAGAGGCAAAGCAATTAGGGCCATTAAGGAAAGATCCAGGGGGTTGAGAGATCAGTTTTTCTTCCGATTTGCATATGAGCCTCAGGGCCTGAGCTCTGCCCTTCCCCTTTCTATGTTCACCAGAACTCCAAAAATCCTCCGCTCTTATTTTGGAGTTTTTCTTTGCTGTTTTTTGCTATGCTTGTCTCCTCTCTGCTGGGCTGTCTGCTCTCAGATTCTCTGGTGTCTGGTCTCGGTCTATCTATGGTTGGAGTCTGGATCAGTAAAATGAGTTTCCGATAAGAGCTGCCACTGCAGTTCTCCCTTCTTGTTCCCAGCGCTGATGGCCCCTCCTCCCACGGGACTGAGCCTGTTAGGGAGGGGCGCGGGTCCCCTGGCCGCAAAAACTCACAGATTTCGCTGATCTCAGCAGTTCAGCGTGTTCATGAGTGTTGTATGAAGTTTGCCCAAAGTCAAATTGCTCTGTGGTGTCCAGTCCACGCAGTTCCTGGCTTTCTACCTACTTTCCTGGAGGAGTAACTAAAACATACAGCTCACCCATCTGCCATCTTTCCCCACCTCTCGCTGAATTTTTAATCACTAAACCTTTATTGAAAGCTATGTGTATAGTATTGTTCTAAATATCAGGTATATGAAATATTAGATACCGTGTCTTCCTTCATAGTGCCCATGGCAGGAAGAAAAGAATTTTCCATGATAATATAAATTCTAATACCAAGTAGCTTAAGCTAATTACCTAATGAGTAGTGTAAGCAGATACTATAGCATTTAAAGGAAGTAGTGACCAGTGATTGAGGCAGTTGAGGATGGCTTGTTTAAAGACCCTAGCCTCTGGGATGGAACAGGACAATTTTGGTTGGAAAGAAAATCATGAACAGACAGATGCATAGTGAGGATGGGAATATCAAGGAATAATATTGGAATTAAAAGTCCAATAAATAGACCAGTCAGGTTGAAGTGGAGGGTTTATGTAACTAGGTAGTAGGACCTGGAGGGAGAGGTTAGGGACTAAATGACAAAGGTCCCTGAGTATGAAGAGTTCTGTTTTTCCCTTCTTTAATCTTTTTCATTTATTGGTGGGCAACAGGGGCAGATAAGAAATGCAGCATTTCAGAAGTGTCCACCATCAACTGAGAAGGAGGTATACTTTTTGTGTCAAGCATCATTCACATCCACAGTCTCTTACTAGTGTTTAAAACATCCAGGATGTGATTGGTCTCTGCAACAATGCATATCTCTGAGACACCTGAAACTCAGAGCTAGAGATCGGCAGATATGAATGTCAGTATCAGTGCATACAGCCACTGTCAAAAAAAAAAAAAAAAGCTGAAAAAGAGCCCAGACTTCAATTAGTGATATGAGTGAAGCAGGTCTGGTTAAGACAGGGGCAAGCCAGGCCAAAGGGTAAAGGTTGAAACTGATTGTGTTTTTTTTTTTTTTTTTAATCTTCATTTTATTGAGATATATTCACATACCACGCAGTCATACAAAACAAATCGTACATTCGATTGTTCACAGTACCATTACCTAGTTGTACATTCATCACCTAAATCACTCCCTGACACCTTCATTAGTACACACACACAAATAACAAGAATAATAATTAAAGTGAAAAAGAGCAATTGAAGTGAAAAAGAACACTGGGTACCTTTGTCTGTCTGTTTGTTTCCTTCCCCTATTTTTCTACTCGTCCATCCATAAACTAGACAAAGTGGAGTGTGGTCCTTATGGCTTTCCCAATCCCATTGTCACCCCTCATAAGCTACATTTTTATACAATGGTCTTCGAGATTCATGGGTTCTGGGTTGTAGTTTGATAGTTTCAGGTATCCACCACCAGCTACCCCAATTCTTTAGAACCTAAAAAGGGTTGTCTAAATTGTGCGTAAGAGTGCCCACCAGAGTGACCTGTCGGCTCCTTTTGGAATCTCTCTGCCACTGAAGCTTATTTCATTTCCTTTCACATCCCCCTTTTGGTCAAGAAGATGTTCTCCATCCCACGATGCCAGGTCTACATTCCTCCCCGGGAGTCATATTCCACGTTGCCAGGGAGATTCACTCCCCTGGGTGTCTGATCCCACGTAGGGGGGAGGGCAGTGATTTCACCTTTCAAGTTGGCTTAGCTAGAGAGAGAGGGCCACCTCTGAGCAACAGAGGCATTCGGGAGGAGGCTCTTAGGCACAATTATAGGGAGGCCTAGCCTCTCCTTTACAGCAACCGTCTTCCCAAGGGTAAAACCTATGGTAGAGGGCTCAACCCATCAAACGACCAGTCCCCTATGTCTGTGGTCATGTTAGCAACCATCGAGGTGGGGTAGGGCAATACCCCTGCATTTTCCACAGGCACCTCAAGGGGGCACTACATATATTTTCCTTGTTTTTTTTTGTTTTTTTGTTTTTAACTTTTTTTTCTTTTTTAAATCAACTGTATGAAAAAAAAATTCAAAAAAAAACAAACAAACATACAGTAAAAGAACATTTCAAAGAGACCATAACAAGGGAGTAAGAAAAAAACAACTAACCTAAGATAACTGCTTTATTTCCAACCTGTTCCTACTTTACCCCAAGAAAGTTACCTAATATAGCAACATTTTTGTGAACTTATTCCTACTATATCCATCAGAAATTAATACACCATAGTCATTCCTGGGCATCCCCAGAACATTAAATAGCTTATCTGTTCTTCTTGGATTATTGTTCCCCCTTCCTTAATTGCTCTCTGTTGCTAGTTCCCCTACATTCTACGTTATAAACCATTTGTTTTACATTTTTCAAAGTTCACATTAGTGGTAGCATATAATATTTCTCTTTTTGTGCCTGGCTTATTTCGCTCAGCATTATGTCTTCAAGGTTCATCCATGTTGTCATATGTTTCACGAGGTCGTTCCTTCTTACTGCTGTGTAGTATTGCATCGTGTGTATATACCACATTTTATTTATCCACTCATCTGTTGAAGGACATTTGGGTTGTTTCCATCTCTTGGCAATTGTGAATAATGCTGCTATGAACATTGGCGTGCAGATATCTGTTCGTGTCACTGCTTTCCGATCTTCCGGGTATATACCGAGAAGTGCAGTCGCTGGATCGAATGGTAACTCTATATCTAGTTTTCTGAGGAACTGCCAGACTGACTTCCAGAGTGGCTGAACCATTATACAGTCCCACCAGCAATGAATAAGAGTTCCAATTTCTCCACATCCCCTCCAGCATTTGTAGTTTCCTGTTTGTTTAATGGCAGCCACTATAATCGGTGTTAGATGGTATCTCATTGTGGTCTTAATTTGCATCTCTCTAATAGCTAGTGAAGCTGAACATTTTTTCATGTGTTTCTTGGCCATTTGTATTTCCTCTTCAGAGAACTGTCTTTTCATATCTTTTTCCCATTTTATAATTGAGCTGTCTGTACTATTGTCATTGAGTTGTAGGATTTCTTTATAGATGCAAGATATCAGTCTTTTGTCAGATACATGGTTTCCAAAAATTTTTTCCCATTGAGTTGGCTGCCTCTTTACCTTTTTGAGAAATTCCTTTGAGGTGCAGAAACTTCTAAGCTTGAGGAGTTCCCATTTATCTATTTTTTCTTTTGTTGCTTGTGCTTTGGGTGTAAAGTCTAGGAAGTGGCCGCCTAATACAAGGTCTTGAAGATGCTTTCCTACATTATCTTCTAGGAGTTTTATGGTACTTTCTTTTATATTGAGATCTTTCTTCCATTTTGAGTTAATTTTTGTGTAGGGTGTGAGGTAGGGGTCCTCTTTCATTCTTTTGGATATGGATATCCAACTCTCCCAGCCCCATTTGTTGAAAAGACCATTATGACTCAGTTCAGTGACTTTGGGAGCCTTATCAAAGATCAGTCGGCCATAGATCTGAGGGTCTATCTCTGAATTCTCAATTCGATTCCATTGATCTATATGTCTATCTTTGTGCCAATACCGTGCTGTTTTGACAACTGTGGCTTTATAATAAGCTTCAAAGTCAGGGAGCGTAAGTCCTCCCACTTCGTTTTTCTTTTTTAGAGTGTCTTTAGCAATTTGAGGCATCTTCCCTTTCCAAATAAATTTGATAACTAGCTTTTCCAAGTCTGCAAAGTAGGTTGTTGAAATTTTGATTGGGATTGCATTGAATCTGTAGATGAGGTTGGGTAGAATTGACATCTTAATGACATTTAGTCTTCCTATCCATGAACATGGAATATTTTTCCATCTTTTAAGGTCCCCTTCTATTTCTTTTAGTAGAGTTATGTAGTTTTCTTTGTATAGGTCTTTTACATCTTTAGTTAAGTTTATTCCTAGGTACTTGTTTTTTTTAATTGCTATTGAAAATGGTATGTTTTTCTTGAGTGTCTCATCAGTTTGTTCATTTCTAGCATATAGAAACATTACTGACTTATGTGCATTAATCTTGTATCCAGCTACTTTGCTAAATTTGTTTATTAGCTCTAGTAGCTGTATCGTCGATTTCTCAGGGTTTTCCAGATATAAGCTCATATCATCTGCAAACAATGACAGTTTCACTTCTTCTTTTCCAATTTGAATGCCTTTTATTTCTTTGTCTTGCCGGATTGCCCTGGCTAGCACTTTCAGCACAATGTTGAATAACAGTGGTGATAGCGGGCATCCTTGTCTTGTTCCTGATCTTAGAGGGAAGGCTTTCAGTCTCTCACGATTGAGTACTATACTGGCTGTGGGTTTTTCATTTATGCTCTTTATCATATTGAGGAAGTTTCCTTCAATTCCTACCTTTTGAAGTGTTTTTATCAAAAAGGGATGTTGGATTTTGTCAAATGCTTTTTCAGCCTTTATTGAAATGATCATTTGATTTTTCCCTTTCGAGTTTTTAATGTGTTGTAATACATTGATTTTCTTATGTTGAACCATCCTTGCATGCCTGGAATAAACCCCACTTGGTCATGGTGTACGATTTTTTTAATGTGTTTTTGGATTTGATTTGCAAGTATTTTGTTGAGGATTTTTGCATCTATATTCATTAGGGAGATTGGCCGGTAGTTTTCGTTTTTTGTAGCATCTTTGCCTGGTTTTGGTATTAGATTGATGTTAGCTTCATAGAATGAGTTAGGTAGTGTTCCATTTTCTTCAATGTTTTGAAAGAGTTTGAGTAAGATTGGTGTCAGTTCTTTCTGGAAAGTTTGGTAGAATTCCCCTGTGAAGCCATCTGGCCCTGGGCATTTATTTGTGGGAAGATTTTTGATGACTGATTGGATCTCTTTGCTTGTGATGGGTTGATTGAGGTCTTCTATTTCTTCTCTGGTCAGTCTAGGTTATTCATATGTTTCCAGGAAATTGTCCATTTCCTCTACATTATCCAGTTTGTTGCCATACAGTTGTTCATAGTATCCTCTTATAATTTTTTAAATTTCTTCAGGATCTGCAGTTATGTCACCTTTTCATTCATTATTTTGTTTATATGGGTCTTCTCTCTTTTTGATTTTGTCAGTCTAGTTGATCTTCTCAAAGAACCAACTTTTGGTGCTATTTATCCTCTCTATTGTTTTTTTGTTCTGTATGTCGTTTATTTCTGCTTTAATCCTTGTTATTTCTTTTCTTGTACTTGGTTTAGGATTGGTTTGCTGTTCATTTTCTAGCTTCTTCAGTTGATCCATTAGTTCTTTGATTTTGGCTCTTTCTTCCTTTTTAATATATGCGTTTAGTGCTATAAATTTCCCCCTCAGCACTGCTTTTGCTGCATCCCATAGGTTTTGGTCTGTTGTGTTCTCATTTTCATTCGTCTCTATATATTTAGCAATTTCTCTTGCTATTTCTTCTTTAACCCACTGATTGTTTAGGAGTGTGTTGTTTAAACTCTAGGTATCTGTGAATTTTCTAAGTCTCTGATGGTTATTGACTTCTAATTGTATTCCATTGTGGTCAGAGAATGTGCTTTGAATAATTTCAATCTTTTTAAATTTATTGAGGCTTGTTTTATGTCCCAGCATGTGATTTATTCTGGAGAAAGTTCCATGAGCACTAGAAAAGTATATGTATCCTGGTGATTTGGGATGTAATGTTCTGTATATGTCTGTTAAATCTAATTCATTTATCAGATTGTTTAGGTTTTCAATTTCCTTATTGGTCTTCTGTCTGGTTGATCTATCTATAGGAGAGAGTGATGTGTTGAAGTCTCCCACAATTATTGTGGAAACATCAGTTGCTTCCTTTAGTTTTGCCAGTGTTTCTCTCATGTATTTTGTGGCACCTTGATTGGGTGCATAGACATTTACGATTGTTATTTCTTCTTGTTGAATTGCCCCTTTTATTAGTATGTAGTGGCCTTCTTTGTCTCTCAAAACATCCCTGCATTTAAAGTCTATTTTATCTGAGATTAATATTGCTACACCTGCTTTCTTTTGGCTGTAGCTGGCATGAAATATTTTTTTCCATCCTTTCACTTTCTATTTCTTTGTGTCCCTGTGTCTAAGATGAGTCTCTTGTATGCAACATATTGATGGTTCATTTTTTTTGATCCATTCTGTGAATCTATATCTTTTAATTGGGGAGTTTAATCCATTTACATTCACCGTTATAACCGTGAAGGCATTTCTTGAATCAGCCATCTTATCCTTTGGTTTATGTTTGTCATATATATTTTCCCCCTCTCTGTATTAATATTCTTTATTGTACCCATAACAAATCTCTTTAGTACTGAACCTTTCTCCAAGTCTCTCTGTCCTTTCTTTGTTTCTCTGTCTGTAGCGCTCCCTTGAGTATCTCCAGTAGGGCAGGTCTCTTGTTAGCAAATTCTCTCAGCATTTGTTTGTCTGTGAAAAATTTAAGCTTCCCTCAAATTTGAAGGAGAGCTTTGCTGGATAAAGTATTCTTGGTTGGAAATTTTTCTCTCTCAGAATTTTAAATATGTCGTGCCACTGCCTTCTTGCCTCCATGGTGGCTGCTGAGTAGTCACTACTTAGTCTTATGCTGTTCCCTTTGTATGTAGTGAATTGCTTTTCTCTTGCTGCTTTCAGAACTTGCTCCTTCTCTTCGGTGTTTGACAGTGTGATCAGAATATGTCTCGGAGTGGGTTTATTTGGATTTATTCTATTTGGAGTTCGCTGAGCATTTATTATTTTTGTATATATGTTGTTTAGAAGATTTGGGAAGTTTTCCCCAACAATTTCTTTGAATACTCTTCCTAGACCTTTACCCTTTTCTTCCCCTTCTGGAACACCCATGAGTCTTACATTTGGACGTTTTATATTATCTGTCATATCCCCGAGGTCCGTTTCGATTTTTTCAATTTTTTTCCCCCTTCTTTCTTTTATGCTTTCATTTTCCATTCTGTCATCTTCCAGGTCACTGATTCGTTGTTCAACTTCCTCTAGTCTTGTACTGTGAGTGTCCAGAATCTTTTTAATTTGGTCAACAGTTTCTTTAATTTCCATAAGATCATCCATTTTTTTATTTAGTCTTGCAATGTCTTATTTATGCTCTTCTAGGGTCTTCTTGATATCCTTTGTATCCCGTACTATGGTCTCATTGTTCATCTTTAGATCTTTGAGTAGCTGCTCTAGGTGCTGTGTCTCTTTTGATCTTTTGATTTGGGTGCTTTGGCTTGGGTTATCCGTATCGTCTGGTTTTTTCATATGCTTTATAATTTTCTGTTGTTTTTGGCCTCGTGGCATTTGCTGAACTTGATAGGGTTCTTTTAGGATTTGGAAACCAAGTGAAGTCCTTATCTCTAATTTATCAGATCTACAGCTTCGTGGCGTACACTTTCTCTAACTAACCAGTAGGTGGAGTCCACGAGCCACCTGTTCTCCACAAGCCAGTTCTCCCCTGCTTTGCCTTTGTGGTGAGTGGGCGAGTGAGTCTTGTGGGGTCCGATTGGTGTACCAAGCTTGTGTGTGTAGTTGGTGTTGCCTGCCCTGTATATGGGGCGTGTTTCTGGGCAGTCAGGGATGCGGGTTGGCTCTAAGAATCAAATCTCCCTGGTGATCCTGGAGTTTTAAAGCTGCTGCAATAGTCTAATCCTTCAGTTCAGTCCTGCCACAGTTTGTCTCTGCCACTGACCCACAAGTCCTTGGTATTGGCGTATGGCTCCTGAGACTTGCAAGTGGGTCCCTCTTCCAGGTCACGCACCCCCTGGTCCTCTGTTGACGGATGACTGTGCTATGTCACAGGTGAGTGCTGTCCCCCCAGGGTGGTTCTGGGCTGCTGGGCTGTGTAGGGAGGCTCCCAGTCTGCTGAAATGATGGGTGAATGGGGCTATGTTAATTCACATTGCTCCACCTTCCCAACTCTGGGACAATCAGCTGAGGTTGCAGGGAAGGCTAATGTCCACGCCCAGTTTTGTGGTGTGTGCCTGTTATTTGAAGCACTTCGGTCACACTGGGTTGTCTGGGGCAGCTCTGGGCTATGGGGCTGGAGATGGGCAGGAGTGTTTCCTGTCCATCAGGATGATGGCTGTGAGTGGACACCCCCCTTTTCTTGGGAAATTGTGGTGTTTAGTGAATTTTCTCAGCCACTGGATTATTGCCTTTTGTCTCAGAGTTCTCTTAGTTCTACTCTTGTCTTGACCTGCCCAAATTGCGAGTCTTTGAACCTTTCTGTATTGGGCTTCTTAGAGTAATTGTTTTAGAAAAAGAAAAAAGGATTTAAAAAAGGGTGGGGGGCGCTCCTCACAGATGTAATGGGTTATTGAAATGTTAGGAGACAAAGCAATTAGGGCCATTAAGGAAAGGTCTACAGGGCAGAGAGATCAGCTTTTCTTTGGGATTTGCATATGAGCCTCAGGGCCTGAGCTCTGCCCTTCCCCTTTCTATGTTCACCAGAACTCCAAAAATCCTCTGCTTTTATTTTGGAGTTTTTCGTGCTGTTTTTTTCTATGCCTGTCTCCTCTCTGCTGGGCTGGCTGCTCTCAGATTCTCTGGTGTCTGGTGTCAGTCTGTCTGTGGTTGGAGTTTGGATCAGTAGAAAGAGTTTCCGATAAGGGCTGCCACTGCAGTTCTCCCTTCTCCTTCCCGGAGCTGACAGCCCCTCCTCCCACGGGACTGAGCCTGGCAGGGAGGGGTGCGAGTCCCCTGGCCATAAAAACTTACGGATTTCACTGATCTCAGGAGTTCCATGTTTTCATGAGTGTTGTATGAAGTATGCCCAAAGTCATATTGCTCTGTGGTGTCCAGTCCACGCAGTTCCTGGCTTTCTACCTACTTTCCTGGAGGAGTAACTAAAACATACAGCTCACCAGTCCACCATCTTGCCCCGCCTCTCTGAAACTGATTGTGTTTTAAAACTTCAACTTCCATATGAGACCAAGGGAAGAGATATCTATTTGGTACAGGATCTAAATTTTCTAAACGGTAAAACTCTACAGTGGATTTGTTCAAACACCACAATTGCATGGAACTTTGAATAGGAAGTGAGATACAGTAGGTTAGTATAGGCTGGAGTGAAATAGTGACACATCCCAGAGTAATTTTGGCAGATAATAAAAAATATATTTACAGCCTCCCCCTCCCCAGCCCCGAGGATCTGGGGGAAGGTGCAGATGTGTTGGACACCGTCACCTGGACTGGTGGTGATGTTATCACAAACATTGGGACTGGCGGTTTGATGTGCTGAGCCTTCGAGCATGGGACTTGCCCTTATGAAGCTCATTACCACAAAGGAGAGTCTAAACTTGCATGTAATGGTGCCTAAGAGTCTCCCCCTGAGTACCTCTTTGTTGCCCAGATGTGGCCCTCTCTCTCTCTAACTGAGCCATCTCGACAGGTGAACTCGCTGCCCTCCCCCGTACGTGGGACCCGACTCCCAGGGATGTAAATCTCCCTGGCAACGCAGAGTATGACTCCCGGGGATGAATGTGGACCCGGCATCGTAGGACTGAGAGTATCTTCTTGACGAAAAGGGGGATGCAGAATGAGACAAAATAGTTTCAGTGGCTGAGAGATTTCAAGTGGAGTCGAGAGGTCACTCTGGTGGACATTCTTATGCACTATGTAGATAACACCTCTTAGGTTTTAATGTCTTGGAATAGCTAGAAGTAAATACCTGAAACTACCAAACTCCAACCCAGCAGTCTGGACTCGTGAAGACAATTATATAATAATGTAGATTACAAGGGGTGACAGTGTGATTGTGGATCACACTGCCTTTATCTAGTGTATGGATGAGTAGAAAAATGGGGATAAAAACTAAAGGACAAATGGGGTGGGATGGGGGGATGATTTGGGTGTTCTTTTTTCACTTTTATTTTTTATTCTTGTTCTGGTTCTTTCTAATGTAAGGAAAATGTTCAGAGATAGATTGTGGTGATGAAGGCATAACTATGTTGTCATACTGTGGACAGTGGATTGTATACCATGGATGATTGTATGGTGTGTGAATGTATTTCAATAAAACTGAATATAATTTAAAAAAAAAACAAACAAAACATCCAGGATGAAAAAATAGTCTTGGGATTTGCTTGGCCAGGGGCTATAGCTTCTGTTATCTTTCTTTTCCTGCCTACCTTCCTGGCCAACTAATGATATATGCAATTGAGACAGTGATAAACCATTTAAGATTTTTGAGTAGTAGGTAGATAATGCCATTGTTTTAAGGATAATTCACCTTACAGAGGTATGTGGAGGAATTGGAGTCAGGAGAAACTAGAAGAAGGTCAGTTAATTATTGACTGTCTATAACCTAAAATAAGGGATTGACAAAAGGAATAAAATAAGTGAAAAAGACTCAAGAAGATAAATATAGGAAAGACTTTGTGATGATGTAGGAAGTAAAAGGATATCTTACAGATGCATCAAATTTTTGTCTGGATTTCTCAAAGGCTCATAGTGTCTTTTAGATAGGACAAGTTTATGAGATAATGAAATTTAATATGGATATTTGAATTTCTATTGGTGGTATGAATCCAGGGGAAAATCTCAGTCCATTAGTTGTAGGTCTTATTCTCAGAATAAAGGTCAGTCCAAGAGGTATATTTCTTTTTCAAATGCTCTTAAGTAAAGTGGAGTCATTAGAGCACTGAGTTTGAACTGGGATAGGACTATGCTTATTTATATATGTATCATTTGTGGGGCTTTCCTAAACTACTGCTACACCTTCTCCATACCACCAAGATCTATGTATTCAAATATTTGTTGAGAGCTTCTTAACATAATGACCACTGTAATTTGTGCTAATGACTGTATTGAGAGGGATGAGCTCCCTAAAGGAGAAGCTATAACTCAAAAGAAGTAGTAGGCTGAGAGTGTGTCTTGATATATTCCATTAGGGGAATGGAAAGATGATGTGAAGCCAGTAGAGAAAGAATAGGTCCATATAGGTAACTTGATACCTAGACTGACCCTTCTGCCATAAACAACTAAACAAGCTAGATAAAATTTTTTTTTTAAATTTTCTGTAGGGTATTCATGAACTAACAAGAAAGTAAGGGAATTCGGGACAGAAATTTAAGGCAGGAATTCAGAGAGGTAATTTGAGCTTCATAGCCAGTTTTCAGTTTGAGGGAATTTACTAAGCCTATTGAATTTGAGTTTCTGTTTTTATGACCCTAAGGAGACATAAAGCACAGGATCCATCCAAGATAAGGAGTGTCATAGAAAAGAACCCCATAAATTTAGGATGTTCAAAGATACCGTCTGTATAAGGGTGAAATGAAATATAGTAAGTATTCCAACTAAAGAGAAAGATGTAAGTGGTTTAAAAAATTGTTAAGTTCTATGCTAGTTGAGGAAACATATCTAAAATGTAGATATAGAAAGTTTGAAGGTAAAAGGAAGGAAATACATATACCAGGCAAATACTACCCAAGAAGAAAACTGATCAGATAAAAATAAACTTTAAGGCAAAAATATTAGAGAAAATAGGGTTTACTACATAATGGTAAAAGATTTGAATCACCAGGAAATAGAACATTTCTGTATTTGTATGTACCTACTAATAAAACAAAATATTGACAAGACTTCTGGGGAAAATAGACGTTCATTGTCATGATGGGAGATTTCTTAATCACTCAGGATGTCTCAGGATTTATAACTTAAGCTGAAGAAAGGGCTTTTAACAGAGTAATAAGCCCATAGAAAATGAAAGAAAGGAAATAATAAAGATAAATTAATGAAAAAAAAAAGAGCATTCAGTAGAGAAAGCCAATAAAAGCAAAGACTGGTTTTTGAAAAGACTACTAAAATAGATGCTTTGGTTAAACTGATAAAAAAATGAAAAGGCGTATAAATATTACTAGGAATGATAAAGGGGATTTAATAACATGCTACAGGCATTAAAAATAAGGACTTAATGGATTTGAAAACTTAGATGATATGGACAAACTCTTAGAAAAATATGAATTACCAAAACTGACTTCAGAAGAAATAGAATACATAAATAATTAGTTTCATAACTATGAAATAAATTGATACTGAAAATATCTTTTCATAAAGAAAATTCCAAGCTCATTTAGTTTTACTGGCCAATTTTACCAACTTTTAAGGAACAAATTAATAACAATTTTATACAAATACTTCGATAGAAGAGTATGGAAGTATAGAAGAGTATAGAAAAAGGGGGAACACTCAGCATACCTTTTTCTTAAGGCTTTCATAACCACAATTCCAAAACTTGTCATGGCCAGTATTTTCTGTAGCTCACCCCTAAAGAGGTTTAAAAAACTTAAAATATTAGCAGGTCGAATTCAGCCATGTATAAAAAAGATAATAAATCGTGACCAGTTGGATTGATCCCAGGAATTCAAGGCTGGTTTAACTTCAGAAACAAAATCGAAATAATATAATACATTAACAGATTAAAGGAGAAAAGCTATATTATTATCTCAATAAATGCAGAGAAAGCTTTTGTTAAAATTATGGTGGTTTTTTTTTTTAAGCACTTAATAAATTAGGAATAGAAGATATTGCCTAATCTGATGAAATGAGTTTACTACAGGAAACATCGTACTTCATGGAGACAAATTGAAGATACTTCCTTTATGATTAGGAGCAAATCAGAGGAGGCTGTGTCATCACTTCTGTTTAACATTTAATGAGTTATTAGTTATAAGTTATAAGTCAATAGAAAGAGGTAAGAAGTAAAAGGATTGGAAAAGAAGAAACAAAACGTGTTATCCATAGATGATATAATTACATAGAAAGCTAAGAAAAATCTATAAATAAACAAATAGGATTTTGAGTTTAACAGGGCTGAATACAAACTCATTTTAAAAAATCAGTAATTTCTATATACCAGCCACAGTTGAAAAATGTAATTTTTAAAAAGATAACACTTAAATTAGCATCTAAAGAGAGAGCCTAAGATGGCGGCTAGGTGAGACAGGGCAAAAGAACACCCCCGTGAAAAATACCAGCTAAAAGCCAGAAAGTGACCCAGAACACCAGTTCCAGTGATGCAGCGGCCTGAGAAGGTCTGCTAAATTCACAGGGACCATGCGTTTGGTGAAACCAGGAGTCTGCATTCTGAAATGAGTCAGCCAGCTGAAAGTCCAGCAGCCGCGCTGAGGTGTGGGGAAACCATGGGTTGGTGTTTGGAGACGGACTAGTTCTTTCAAAAAAAAAAAAAACCCAGGAGCGGCTGCGGTTATGACGGTGAGAACTGCTCAGTGAAGCACGGCAGGAGTGGGCTGTGGCAGCCTCTCGGTGTCTGGCATGGGGGATAACCCACTGCTGATTATCTCAGGGCCAGGGGGACAGAGGGGAGCCAAAAGGAGAAACAAACAGCACCGCTTGCAACCTTCTCCCCGACGGGCTGGGAACGTTCCTGCCCGGAGCCGGAGCTATAGCCCAGAGTTGCGCCAAGAAACCCAGTGTGACAGGGAGTGTTTCCCACAGCACAGTGCACATGCCACAATATCGGACATGGACAGTGGCCTTTAGTGTATCCACAGCTAATTGTCCCGGAGCTGAGAAGGCGGAGCTGTGCGAAAAGGGGGAAATTAACACGCTGCATTCAACCATCTTTACAACAGGCTGGGAACGCCCCTGCACGGCCTGGCGGCCCAGGGCTTCCCTGGATGGCCGGTGTACACTTGTAACGTGGCACATCCTTCCCCCAGCAGAGGTCCTGGAAGAGCACGGCTGGGAAGGGGGACCCGCTTCGAAATCCCAGGGACCCTACGCCAACACCAAGGACTTGTGGGTCAGTGGCAGAGACAATCTGTGGCAAGACTGAAATGAAGCCTTGACTCTTGCAACAGCCTTAAATCTCCGGGAACACCTGGGAGGTTTGATTATTAAAGCTGCCCTGCCTCCCTAACCACCCAGACACACGCCCCACGTTCAGGGCGGACAGCACCAACAACACACCCAAACTTAGTGCACCAGTTGAATCCCACAAGAATCATATCCCCACATGCCACAAAGACAAAGTTGGGAAGAACTGACTTGAGGGGAATAGGTGACTTGTGGACGCCATCTGCTGATTGGTTAGAGAAAGTATATGCCACCAAGCTGTAGATCTGACAAATTAGAGATCGGTATTTTTTATATTCAAAAAGAACCCTGTCAAGTAAAGCAAATGCCAAGAGCCCAAAAACAACAGAAAATCTTAAAGCATACGATAAAACCAGACAATGTGGAGAACCCAAACCCAAACACCCAAATCAAAAGATCAGAAGAGACACAGTACTTGACGCAATTAATCAAAGAACTGAAGTCAAACAATGAGAACATAGCACAGGATATAAAGGACATAAAGAAGAACCTAGAAGAGCATAAAGAAGAAATTGCAAGACTAAATAAAAAAAATAAAAGATCTTATGGAAATAAAAGAGACTTGGCCAAATTAAAAAGACTCTAGATTCTCATAATAGAAGATTAGAGGAAGTTGAACAATGACTCAGAGTCCTGAAGGACCACAGAACAGAAAATGAAAGAACAAAAGAAAGAATGGGGAAAAAAAATAAAAAAAATCGAAATGGATCTCAGGGATACGATAGATAAAATTAAACGTCCAAATTTAAGACTCATTGGTGTCCCAGAAGGGGAAAAGAAGGGTAAAGGTCTAGAAAGAGTATTCAAAGAAATTGTTGGGGAAAACTTCCCAAACCTTCTACACAATATAAATACACAAAGCATAAATGCCCAGCGAACTCCAAATAGAATAAATCCAAGTAAATCCACTCCAAGACATATTCTGATCAGACTGTCAAATACTGAAGAGAAGGAGCAAGTTCTGAAAGCAGCAAGAGAAAACAATCCACCACATTCAGAGGTGTTTTAGTTTGCTAATGCTGCCAGAATGCAAAATACCAGAGATGGATTGGCTTTTATAAAAGGGGGTTTATTTGGTTACAAAGTTACAGTCTTAAGGCCATAAAGTGTCCAAGGTAACACATCAGTCGGGTACCTTCACTGGAGGACGGCCAATGGTGTCCAGAAAACCTCTATTAGCTGGGAAGGCATGTGGCTGGTGTCTGTTCCAAAGTTCTGGTTTCAAAATGGCTTTCTCCCAGGACGTTCCTCGCTAGGCTGCAGTTCCTCAAAAATATCACTCTTAGTTGCACTTGGGATATTTGTCCTCTCTCAGCTTCTCCGGAGCAAGAGTCTGCTTTCAACGGCTGTTTTCAAACTATCTCTCATCTGCAGGTCCTGTGCTTTCTTCCAAGTATCCCTCTTAGCTGTGGCTCCTCTTCAAAACATCACTCAGCTGCACTAAGTTCCCTCTGTCTGTCAGCTCATTTATATGGCTCCAGTGACTCAACTTAGACCCACCCTGAATGGGCGGAGCAACACCTCCATGGAAATTATCCAATCAAAGTCATCCCTCACAGCTGGGTGGGGCGCATTCCAAAGAAACACTCAAAGAATTACAGTCTAATCAACACTGATAACATCTGCCCACACAAGATTACATCAAAGATAATGGCATTTGGGGGACACAGTATATTCAAACTGGCATGAAAGGAAACAACATAAGACTATGTAGTGACTGCTTGGCTACCATGGAGGCGAGAAGGCAGTGGCATGGCATATTTAAAATTCTGAGAGAGAAAAATTTCCAACCAAGAATACTTTATCCAGCAAAACTCTCCTTCAAATTTGAGGGAGAGCTTAAATTTCTCACCGACAAACAAATGCTGAGAGATTTTGCTAATAGAAGACCTGTCCTACTTCAGATACTAAAGGGAGCCCTACCGACAGAGAAACAAAGAAAGGAGAGAGAGATTTAGAGAAATTTAACAGACATATATAGAACATTACATCCCAAATCACCAGGACACACATTCTTCTCTAGTGATCACGGATCTTTCTCCAGAATAGACCATATGCTGGGACATAAAACAAGCCTCAATAAATAAAATAAGCTTCAATAAATAAAAAAAAAAAATTGAAGATATTCAAAGCACATTCTCTGACCACAATGGAATACCATCAGAGACTTAGAAAATTCACAAACAAATAGAGGGTAAAAATGAGGGGGAGTTGAAAACATTCCCAGATAATCAAAAGCTGAGGGACTTCATCGCCAGTAATCAGTCCTAAGCAGGCTGAAAGGAAGGGATACTAAACAATTGACTGAAACCACATGAAGAAATAAAGATTTCCAGTATAGATCACATGGTAAATATAAATACCAATACTACTGTATTTTTGATTTGTAACTCCACTATTTACTTCCTACAGGATCTAAAATACATAAACTGTAATGACAAATTAGTCATTTTGGACTTAATGTAAAATATGTAATTTTTGACAAGAGCTACATAAAGGTGGGGGAAAGGAGGAGTATAGGAACATAGTTTATGTGTCCTATTGAAGTTAAATTGGTATCAAAGAAAAAGAAGATTGTTATAGATTTAAGAGGTTAAATTTAAGCCCCATGGTAAGCAGAAAGAAAGTAACAGAGAATATGACCATGGAGATGAAAAGTAGAGTATGGGTTACAAGAAGTGGGGGAAGGGACAATGGGGAGTTAAGAAAAGAGTGCAGGGTTTCTGTTTGGGGTGAAGGGAAATTTCTAGTAATGGATGGTGGGGAGGTGATAGCATTGCAACATTCTAAATGTGATTAATCCCACTAATGGAATGCTAGGGAGGGGTTGGAATGGGAAGATTTAGGCTGTATATATGTTTCCACAAGTTAAAAAAAAAAAGTCTAAATAGATAATGATAATTAAATGCCAAGGATGATCCTGGTTGGGATCTAAGGATGGAGGAGAGGATGTTCAAAGGGACACAGTTGGGACATAAGAAAAAAGGAAAAAAAAAGGAAATACAGAATCTAAGCTTTGTATCAATGTTGAATTTTTTGAACTTCTTAGCTGCGCTTAATGGAATTGCATAAAAGAATGTTGTTGTTCATGGGAAATGTATATGTGAATTATATTGTTTGTTCAAGGATGTGTGCAGCTTCCTCTCATATGTTCAGAAGACAGAGCAATAGATGATGGATGATAGGGAGGGAAAGAAAGAAATGGTGGCATGACAGGATGTTGAAGTTGGTGGATCAGGGTATTGGGAGAGGGGGTTCAGGGTATGCTGGAGTTCTGTGTGTGGGGTTTGTATTGTTTTTCCAACTGTTCCTGTTAAGTTTGAATTTATTTCAAAATAAAATTAAAAAAATTAGCATCTAAAATATTAAAAAGTTAACAAACACAAGATATTTATAGAGAAAATTATAAAACTATTAAAGGCTTAAGTTAAATCCAATGCCAATAAAAATACTACCAGGTTTGTTGTCCTGTATTTTTTTCCTAAAATTTATATGGAAGAACAAAAGGCTATGTATGAGCATGACATCCTGAAGAACACAGTGCATGTTTATGGAGGGGAGGGGATTTGCCTTAACTTGTATCAGGACTTAGAATAAAGCTGTAATTATTAAAGCAGTGTGCTGTTGGCACAGGGGTGATTTGACAACTTAACAGAATATAAAGTTCAGAAACAGCAGACCTGAGTATAATATGGAAACTTGATTTATGGCAGAACTGGCTTTGCTTTGTAGATTATTGGAAAAGAATAGAAATATTTATTGAGCACCTACTATGCGAGACATTCTTCTAGGCTGTTGAAATTTACCAATTTCAACAAATTGGAGGGATTTATTAAATAAGATACAAAAAGCATAAATCACAAAAGAAAAGATTGGAAAAACTCAACTGTGTTAAAATTAAAGTAACAGAAGACAACAGGAAGAAAATGAAAAAACAAGCTACAGATGAGAGAAAATATGTGGGATGATCTGGTGGTTCAGATCTGGTATCTCAGTATGATTTAATCGGCATTTCCTTGATTCCTAGTGAGACCGCTCTGAACCAGAAAATATGTGGGATGATCTGGTGGTTCAGAGAAATATATAATAATACCTGCCTTATTGGGTTGTTAGTGGAATTAAATTAGTATATGTAAAGTGTTTAGAACTGTTACATTAGTATTTGCTGTTCTTATTTTTATAATATAATTTAAAAGATTGGTACTAAGAATGGATAAAGAATGCATACGAATTACTGAAGAAAAAATCAAAACAAAAATGGGCAGATAATCTGAACACACATTTACAAGAGGGAACTCTAATTGTCATATGAAAGGATGTGCGGTCTCATTAGGAATCAAGGAAATGCCGATTAAATCATACTGAGATACCTTTTTATACCTACCAAATTGGCAAAATGTAAAGTGTGTCAATATCATATGTTGGAGAGAATGTGGAACCATAGGAACATATTCACTGCTAGTAGGAATCAGTACAATCATTTTGGAAGATAGTTTGGCGTTTTTCTAGTAAAGTTGAAAATGTTCTTACTCAGTGACCCTAAAGTTTTACTTCTGGGTATATACCCTAGAGATACTCTTATAGTATGAGATATATATCATATGTAAGAATGTTCATAGTAGCCCTGTTTGTAATAGAAAAAAGCAGGAGCCAGTTGAAATATTTGGATAAATGTTGGTATATGCCTGCCAAAGCATGTTCTTCAGCAGGGAAAAGCGAATTAAAGCTGCTCAACAACCACATGGCTGAATCTTAGAAATAAGGTGTTGAGTGAAAATATAAAGTTGCGGAAGAGTCCGTACAATATGATCCCCTAAAGTTCTGAAGCATGTGAAACTAAACCTTAGGTGTTCAAACATATATGGTTAAATTATAAAGAAAAGCAAGGAATGATTAAAACTAAATTTAGTATAGTGGTTACCTCTGACAGACAAGGGATATGCTTGGAGATGCTTATAGGAGACTTGAAAGGTAATGTTAATGTTCTTTTTCTTAAACCTGAATAGTTATTGGTTATATTATGGTTCTTTATATCCTTTTTATCTGCCCCATTATTAATAAAATGACTTTAAAAGCGACTTGGGAGCAAGATGGCGGCTAGGTGAGACACAGCAAAAATCACCTCCGTGGAAAACACTAAATAGAAAACCAGAAAGTGACCCAGAACACCACTTCCAGAGTAGCACCAGCCGGACAAGGTCTGCGAAAGCCACAAGGGACGTGCGTTTGGTGAAACCAGGAGTCTGCATTCTGAAACGAGTGAATGAGTCAGCTGAGTCCCTCGGCCACGCTGCGATGTGGGGAAACAGTGGGTTGGTGTTTTTAAAAAAAAAAGAAGCCCAGAAACACTGCAGATAAGATGCGAGCGGTCTGGACTAACGCCTCGGTGTCGGGTGGAGGATACCCCTTTCCACACCCACTGCTGATTGTCTCGGGTCCAGGGGAGCAAAGAGGAGCCAAAAGGAGAGGAAAAAAAAAAAATGCACGACTTGCAGCCGTCTCCCCAGCGGGCGGGGCTACTCCTGCCTGGGGCTGTACACACAGCACAGCCGAGCCAAGAAACCCAGCCTGACAAGGAGTCTTTCCCTCAGCACCGCTCACACGACACAATATCAGCCGTGGACAGTTGCCTTGAATACACCCACAGCTGATTGTCCCGGAGCTGGGAGGGCGGAGCTGTGCGGAAAGGGGGAAGTTAATGCGTCCCATTCAACCATCTTTGAAGCAGGCTGGGAATGCCCCTACACAGCCCGGTGGCCCAGGGCTTCCCTGGAGGCCGGCGCTCACTTGTGACGTGGCACGGCCCTCCCCCCCTCAACAGAGGTCCTGGAAAAGCACAGCAGGGAGGGGGGAACCGCTCGGAAATCCCAGGGAACCTACGCCAATACCAAAGACTTTTGGGTCAGCGGCAGAGAGGAGCCTTAAATCTCTGGGGACACCTGGGAGGTTTGATTATTAAATCTGCCCTTCCTCCCTAACCGCTCAGACACACGCCCCTCATTCAGGGCAGACAGCACCGACAACACACCCAAATTAAGTTCACCAATTGGCCCCACAAGAATCAGATCCCCATACACCACAAAGTTGGGGAGAACTGACTTGAGGGGAATAAGTGACTCACAGACACCATCTGCTGGTTAGTCAGAAAAAGTGTATGTCACCAAGCTGCAATTCTAACAAATTAAAGATCAAGTAAAGCAAATGCCAAGAGGCCAAAAATAACAGAAAATCTTAAAAGATAAAACCAGATGACATGGAGAACCCGGACCCAAACACTCAAATCAAAACATCAGGAGACACACAGTTCTTGGCCCAGTTAATCAAAGAACTACAGACAGGCAATGAGAGCATGGCACAGGATATAAAGGACTTGAAGAAGAGCATGGCACAGAATATAAAAGACATAAAGAAGATATTGCAAGAGTAAATAAAAAAATAGAAGATCTTATGTAAATTAAAGAAACTGTAGGCCAAATTAAAAAGACTCTGGGTACTCATAATACAAGATTAGAAGAGGTTGAACAACAACTCAGCTTCCTCGAGGAGCACAGATCAGAAAATGAAAGAACAAAATAAAGAATGGGGAAAAAATTGAAAAAATTGAAATGGATCTCAGGGATACGATAGATAAAATAAAACATCCAAATTTAAGACTCATTGGTATCTCAGAAGGGGAAGAGAAGGGTAAAGGTCTAGAAAGAGTATTCAAAGAAATTGTTGGGGAAAACTTCCCAAACCTTCTACACAATATAAATACACAAAGCATAAATGCCCAGCGAACTCCAAATAGAATAAATCCAAATAAACCCACTCCGAGACATGTTCTGATCACACTGTCAAATACTGAAGAGAAGGAGCAAGTTCTGAAAGCAGCAAGAGAAAAGCAACTCACCACATACAAAGGAAACAACATAAGACTAAGTAGTGACTACTCAGAGGCCACCATGGAGGCGATAAGGCAGTGGCATGACGTATTTAAAATTCTGAGTGAGAAAAATTTCCAACCAAGAATACTTTATCCAGCAAAACTCTCCTTCAAATTAGAGGAAGAGCTTAAATTTTTTCACAAACAGATGCTGAGAGATTTTGCTAATAAAAGACCTGCCCTACTTCAGATACTAAAGGGAGCCCTACCGAGAGAGAAACAAAGAAATGAGAGAGAGATATAGAGAATTTCAACGGACATACATAGACTATTACATCCCAGGTCACTGGGACACACATTCTTCACTAGTGATCACGGATCTTTCTCTAGAATGGACTGTATGCTGGGACATAAAAACAAGCCTCAATAAAATAAAAAATAAAAAAATGAATTTGTTCAAAGCACATTCTCTGACCACAATGGAATACAAATAGAAGTCAATAACCATCAGAGACTTGGAGAATTCACAAACACCTGAAGGGTAAAAATGAGGGGGAGATGAAAACATTCCCGGATAATCAAAAGCTGAGGGACTTCATCACCAGTAGTCAGTCCTAAGCAGGCTGAAAGGAAGGGACACTAAACAATTGACTGAAACCACATGAAGAAATAAAGATTTCCGATAAAGATCACATGGTAAATATAAATACCAATACTACTGTATTGTTGATTTATAACTCCACTATTTACTTCCTACAGGATCTAAAATACATAAACTGTAATGATAAATCAGTGGTTTTGGACTCAATGTAAAACATATAATTTTTGACAAGAACTACATAAAGGTGGGGGAATGGAGGAGTACAGGAGCACAGTTTACTTGTCCTATTGAAGTTAAGTTGGTATCAAAGAAAAACAAGATTGTTATAGATTTAAGATGTTAAATTTAAGCCCCATGGTAAATACAAAGGAAGTATCAGAGAATATGACTATAGAGATGAAAAGTAGAGTATGGGTTACAAGAAGTGGGGGAAGGGACAATGGGGAGTTAAGAAATGAGAGTAGGGTTTTTGTTTCGGGTGAAGGGAAACTTCTAGAAATGGATGGTGGGAAGGTGATAGTGTTACAACATTCTAAATGTGATTAATCCCACTAATGGAATGCTAGGGAGGGGTGGAATAGGAAGATTTAGGCTATATATATATATCTTTCCACAATTGAGAAAAAAAAAAAAAAGAAAAAAGACAGTCTAAATAGATGACAATTAAATGCCAAGGATGATCCAGGATGGGATCTGAGGTCGGAGGAGAGGAGGCTCAAAGGGATGGAGATGGGACACAAGAAAAAAAAAAAAGGAAATGTAGAATGTAAGCTTTATATCAATGTTGAATTTCTTCAACTTCTTAGCTGCGCTTAATGACATTGCATAAAATAATGTTCTTGTCCATGGGAAAGGTATTGTGAATTATATTGTTTGTTCAAAGATATGTGCAGCTTGCTCTCATATGTTCATAGATGATGGGTGTTAGGGAGGGAGGGAGAGAGGGAGGGAAAGAAAGAGACGGTGGTCTGACAGGATCTTAAAGGTGATGGATTGGGGTATTGGGGGAGGGGGGTCGGGGTATGATGGAGTTCTATGTATGGGGTTTGTACTGTTTTTGCAACTGTTCCTGTAAGATTGAACTTATATCAAAATAAAATTTATTATTAAAAAAAAACAAACAAACAAAACTAAAAGCAAGGAATTGCCAGAGAGCTAAAAATAAAACCTGGATAGTGTAAGCTGCTGGTACCAATGTTTTCCACTCCAACACACATGAAATACATGAAACAGCAGAGTGTAATGGTATTATTGTGGGGGATTCTCGACTGGAGGACCTGTATTCTGGGAAGAAATATCAGAATTTGGGGGAGTTGGTGAATATAACTGGAAAATTCTCCAGAGATGATTTGGTTGTATCCTTCCTCAAATTTGTTCCTACTATCTAGAGGATAACTCATATAAAGTCACCAAGGCCAAGGCAGAAGTTTGCTTGTAAATGTTGTGTTATAGGGTGGTCAAGGAGAAAAAGAGGTTGTGAAAAATGAGATCTAAAAAAATGACCAGTGAATTTAGTGCTGATGAAGTCATTACGCTTGGAGAGAGCAATTTACAATCAGTGGAAACAAGTGTAATTTTAGATGACATAGTCAGTCTAGATTTTGCTGGGGGTGGGGAGGATAAAAAAGAAAAGCAAAAAGTCTAGTGGAGAAAGAGGCTGCCAGAGAGGATGTGTAGTGGATGGAGGTAGGTTTCAGAAGAACAACTAGGAGTTGAGAATTGTAGTTACAGGATCATTTTAAGGTGCAGTTGTTTTATACTCAAAAAACATGGGAAGGGCAGAGGTTATGATTAAATTTGGGATTGGAGGAGATTGGGGACCTGCTGAGGTAAATGATTTAATGAGATAAATCATTGTGGAGTATATAGTTGTAGAAAGTGTGAGTTTATTATGAACTTAATTATTTTGTTTATATTAACTTCTTGAGCATAACTCTGCAGCCTGGTGGCAGAAAAAGTGAACAGTGGCACTGAGCCAGCATTGGGGATGGAGCTGACTGACATAATAAGTGTAAGAGGTTCATCTTTGAATCCTGTAGTATAGGCCATTTAGGAAGTCAAGTACTGCCAGATGAGGGATACTTTAGTTGAAGAATAGAAAGGAATTAGGAACTAGACAGAGTGGAAGTGAGAGCAAGGATCAAGTGTGAATGTGGGAGAAGAGGAAGGAATGATTTCTTTGGTCAGAAAGGAAGAGCGATGAATTTTAAAACTTAGATACAGGACATTTTGAGATTGCCAGGTAGTCATTGGGCCTTGTGTCAATTTAAAGGCAGTGCAGTTTTGAGATGAAAGGTAAAGGATGACACTGCCTTCAGATCAGAAACAGTAACCTGGAGGTATTATGTTGGATTAAATAATATCTAGGTGAAGCTATGAAAGCTTCCAGTCTAGTAAGAGGTGGGATATTTAATTAGCAGTATATGGAGAGAAGAGATGGTTTTAGCAGTGTTATACAGGAACAGGGATTTCCTGGACACATGCTACTTCTTGGATCATATTTAGATGTAGTAGAAGACTGGGAGGACTAAAAAGTTTTGATAGATATGTCTATGATGAAAGAGTGGGTTTAGCATGTGGAAAAACAGGAAATTTATAAGTGTATTCTATTTAAAAGCTTTAAAGCATAGGATGAGTAAGTTACACTTGATCTCTTCTGGGCTTTGTAAATGCAATAGTTTGTTTAAAATATTAATTGCATTATAATTTTCCTGCAACTGATTTAGTAATCAAAGGCTAGGAAAGGTTCAGAATCCAGAATCCTCATGCGTATGAAGGTCACTTACTGTGACCATAGTTTATTTTAAATGTCTTCTTATTTTAGTTGTTGTTACAGTATAGTGTTCAGAACTTCATTTCAGTTATTTTGAGAAACATCATAGTTGGAATGTTTTGTGAAAACCTTAAAAAACTAACTATGAACTGCCAGGCTGTTTTTTTTTTTTTTTGTTTTGTTTTTTTAATCATCATTTTATTGAGATATATTCACATACCACGCAGTCGTACAAAACAAATTGTACTTTCGATTGTTTACAGTACCATTACATAGTTGTACATTCATCACCTAAATCAATCCCTGACACCTTCATTAGCACACACACAAAAATAACAAGAATAATAATTAGAGTGAAAAAGAGCAATTGAAGTAAAAAAGAACACTGGGTACCTTTGTCTGTTTGTTTCCTTCTCCTACTTTTCTACACATCCATCCATAAACTAGACAAAGTGGAGTTTGGTCCTTATGGCTTTCCCAATCCCATTGTCACCCCTCATAAGCTACATTTTTATACAACTGTCTTCGAGATTCATGGGTTCTGGGTTGTAGTTTGATAGTTTCAGGTATCCACCACCAGCTACCCCAATTCTTTAGAACCTAAAAAGGGTTGTCTAAAGTGTGCGTAAGAGTGCCCACCAGAGTGATCTCTCTGCTCGTTTTGGAATCTCTCTGCCACTGAAGCTTATTTCATTTCCTTTCACATCCCCCTTTTGGTCAAGAAGATGTTCTCCGTCCCATGATGCCAGGTCTACATTCCTCCCCGGGAGTCATATTCCACGTTGCCAGGGAGATTCACTTCCCTGGGTGTCTGATCCCACGTAGGGGGGAGGGCAGTGATTTCACCTTTCAAGTTGGCTTAGCCAGAGAGAGAGGGCCACATCTGAGCAACAAAGAGGCATTCAGGAGGAGACTCTTAGGCACAAATATAGGGAGGCCTAGCCTCTCCTTTGCAGCAACCGTCTTCCCAAGGGTAAAATTTATGGTAGAGGGCTCAACCCATCAAACCACCAGTCCCCTATGTCTGTGGTCATGTTAGCAACCATGGAGGTGGGGTAGGTGAATACCCCTGCATTCTCCACAGGCTCCTCAAGGGGGCACTACATCTTTTTTTTTTTCCCTTGTTTTTCTTTTCTTTTTTTTTTTTTTTAACTTTCCCTTCTTTTTTAAATCAACTGTATGAAAAAAAAGTTAAAAAGAAAACAAACATACAATAAAAGAACATTTCAAAGAGACCATAACAAGGGGGTAAGAAAAAGACAACTAACCCTAAGATAACTGCTTAACTTCCAACATGTTCCTACTTTACCCCAAGAAAGTTACATAATGTAGCAACATTTCTGTGAACTTGTTCCTACTATATCCATCAGAAATTAACAGACCATAGTCATTTCTGGGCATCCCCAGAACGTTAAAGAGCTTATCTGTTCTTCTTGGATTATTGTTCCCCCTTCCTTAATTGCTCTTTACTGCTAGTTCCCCTACATTCTACATTATAAACCATTTGTTTTACATTTTTCAAAGTTCACATTAGTGGTAGCATATAATATTTCTCTTTTTGTGCCTGGCTTATTTCGCTCAGCATTATGTCTTCAAGGTTCATCCATGTTGTCATATGTTTCACGAGATCGTTCCTTCTTACTGCCGCGTAGTATTCCATCGTGTGTATATACCACATTTTATTTATCCACTCATCTGTTGAAGGACATTTGGGTTGTTTCCATCTCTTGGCAATTGTGAATAATGCTGCTATGAACATTGGCGTGCAGATATCTGTTCGTGTCACTGCTTTCCGATCTTCCGGGTATATACCGAGAAGTGCAATCGCTGGATCGAATGGTAGCTCTATATCTAGTTTTCTAAGGAACTGCCAGACTCACTTCCAGAGTGGCTGAACCATTATACAGTCCCACCAGCAATGAATAAGAGTTCCAATTTCTCCACATCCCCTCCAGCATTTGTAGTTTCCTGTTTGTTTAATGGCAGCCATTCTAACCGGTGTTAGATGGTATCTCATTGTGGTCTTAATTTGCATCTCTCTAATAGCTAGTGAAGCTGAACATTTTTTCATGTGTTTCTTGGCCATTTGTATTTCCTCTTCAGAGAACTGTCTTTTCATATCTTTTGCCCATTTTATAATTGGGCTGTCTGTACTATTGTCATTGAGTTGTAGGATTTCTTTGTATACGCATGATATCAGTCTTTTGTCAGATACATGGTTTCCAAAAATTTTTTCCCATTGAGTTGGCTGCCTCTTTACCTTTTTGAGAAATTCCTTTGAGGTGCAGAAACTTCTAAGCTTGAGGAGTTCCCATTTATCTATTTTCTCTTTTGTTGCTTGTGCTTTGGGTGTAAAGTCTAGGAAGTGGCCGCCTAATACAAGGTCTTGAAGATGTTTTCCTACATTATCTTCTAGGAGTTTTATGGTGCTTTCTTTTATATTGAGATCTTTGGTCCATTTTGAGTTAATTGTTGTGTAGGGGGTGAGGTAGGGGTCCTCTTTCATTCTTTTGGATATGGATATCCAACTCTCCCAGCCCCATTTGTTGAAAAGACCATTATGGCTCAGTTCAGTGACTTTGGGGGCCTTATCAAAGATCAGTCGGCCATAGATCTGAGGGTCTATCTCTGAATTCTCAATTCGATTCCATTGATCTATATGTCTATCTTTGTGCCAGTACCATGCTGTTTTGGCAACTGTGGCTTTATAATAAGCTTCAAAGTCAGGGAGTGTAAGTCCTCCCACTTCGTTTTTCTTTTTTAGAGTGTCTTTAGCAATTCGAGGCATCTTCCCTTTCCAAATAAATTTGATAACTAGCTTTTCCAAGTCTGCAAAGTAGGTTGTTGGAATTTTGATTGGGATTGCATTGAATCTGGAGATGAGTTTGGGTAGAATTGACATCTTAATGACATTTAGCCTTCCTATCCATGAACATGGAATATTTTTCCATCTTTTAAGGTCCCCTTCTATTTCTTTTAGTAGAGTTATGTAGTTTTCTTTGTATAGGTGTTTTACATCTTTGGTTAAGTTTATTCCTAGGTACTTGATTTTTTTAGTTGCTATTGAAAATGGTATCTTTTTCTTGAGTGTCTCTTCAGTTTGTTCATTTCTAGCATATAGAAACATTACTGACTTATGTGCATTAATCTTGTATCCCGCTACTTTGCTAAATATGTTTATTAGCTCTAGTAGGTGTATCGTTGATTTCTCAGGGTTTTCTAGATATAAGATCATATCATCTGCAAACAATGACAGTTTTACTTCTTCTTTTCCAATTTGGATGCCTTTTATTTCTTTGTCTTGCCGGATTGCCCTGGCTAGCACTTCCAGCACAATGTTGAATAACAGTGGTGACAGCGGGCATCCTTGTCTTGTTCCTGATTTTAGAGGGAAGGCTTTCAGTCTCTCACCATTGAGTACTATGCTGGCTGTGGGTTTTTCATATATGCTCTTTATCATGTTGAGGAAGTTTCCTTCAATTCCTACCTTTTGAAGTGTTTTTATCAAAAAGGGATGTTGGATTTTGTCAAATGCTTTTTCAGCATCTATTGAGATGATCAATTGATTTTTCCCTTTTGACTTGTTAATGTGTTGTAATACATTGATTGATTTTCTTATGTTGAACCATCCTTGCATGCCTGGAATAAACCCCACTTGGTCATGGTGTATGATTTTTTTAATGTGTCTTTGGATTCGATTTGCAAGTATTTTGTTGAGGATTTTTGCATCTATATTCATTAGGGAGATTGGCCGGTAGTTTTCCTTTTTTGTAACATCTTTGCCTGGTTTTGGTATTAGATTGATGTTAGCTTCATAAAATGAGTTAGGTAGTGTTCCATTTTCTTCAATGTTTTGAAAGAGTTTGAGTAAGATTGGTGTCAGTTCTTTCTGGAAGGTTTGGTAGAATTCCCCTGTGAAGCCATCTGGCCCTGGGCATTTATTTGTGGGAATATTTTTGATGACTGATTGGATCTCTTTGCTTGTGATGGGTTGGTTGAGGTCTTCTATTTCTTCTCTGGTCAGTCTAGGTTGTTCATATGTTTCCAGGAAATTGTCCATTTCCTCTACATTATCCAGTTTGTTGCCATACAGTTGTTCATAGTATCCTCATATAATTTTTTTAATTTCTTCAGGATCTGAAGTTATGTCACCTTTTTCATTCATTATTTTGTTTATATGGGTCTTCTCTCTTTTTGATTTTGTCAGTCTAGCTAGGGGCTTGTCAATCTTGTTGATCTTCTCAAAGAACCAACTTTTGGTGATATTTATCCTCTCTATTGTTTTTTTGTTCTCTATGTCATTTATTTCTGCTTTAATCCTTGTTATTTCTTTTCTTGTACTTGGTTTAGGATTGGTTTGCTGTTCATTTTCTAGCTTCTTCAGTTGATCCATTAGTTCTTTGATTTTGGCTCTTTCTTCGTTTTTAATATATGCGTTTAGTGCTATAAATTTCCCCCTTAGCACTGCTTTTGCTGCATCCCATAGGTTTTGGTATGTTGTGTTCTCATTTTCATTCGTCTCTATATATTTAGCAATTTCTCTTGCTATTTCTTCTTTAATCCACTGATTGTTTAGGAGTGTGTTGTTTAACCTCCAGGTATTTGTGAATTTTCTAAGTCTCTGATGGTTATTGACTTCTAATTGTATTCCATTGTGGTCAGAGAATGTTCTTTGAATAATTTCAATCTTCTTAAATTTATTGAGGCTTGTTTTATGTGCCAGCATATGATCTATTCTGGAGAAAGTTCCATGAGCACTAGAAAAGTATGTGTATCCTGGTGATTTGGGATGTAATGTCCTGTATATGTCTGTTAAATCTAATTCATTTATCAGATTGTTTAGATTTTCAGTTTCCTTATTGGTCTTCTGTCTGGTTGATCTATCTATAGGAGAGAGTGATGTGTTGAAGTCTCCCACAATTATTGTGGAAACATCAATTGCTTCCTTTAGTTTTGCCAGTGTTTCTCTCATGTATTTTGTGGCACCTTGGTTGGGTGCATAGACATTTACGATTGTTATTTCTTCTTGCTGAATTGCCCCTTTTATTAGTATGTAGTGGCCTTCTTTGTCTCTCAAAACATCCCTGCATTTGAAGTCTGTTTTATCTGAGATTAATATTGCTATACCTGCTTTCTTTTGGCTGTAGCTGGCATGAAATATTTTTTTCCATCCTTTCACTTTCAGTTTCTTTGTGTCCCTGTGTCTAAGATGAGTCTCTTGTATGCAGCATATTGATGGTTCATTTTTTTTGATCCATTCTGCGAATCTATATCTTTTAATTGGGGAGTTTAATCCATTTACATTCAACGTTATAACCGTGAAGGCATTTCTTGAATCAGCCATCTTACCCTTTGGTTTCTGTTTGTCATATTTTTCCCCTCTGTCTATTAATATCCTTTATTGTACCCATACCGAATCTCTTTATTACTGAACCTTTCTCCAAGTCTCTCTGTCCTTTCTTTGTTTCTCTGTCTGTAGGGCTCCCTTGAGTATCTCCAGTAGGGCAGGTCTCTTGTTAGCAAATTCTCTAAGCATTTGTTTGTCTGTGAAAAATTTAAGCTCTCCCTCAAATTTGAAGGAGAGCTTTGCTGGATAAAGTATTCTTGGCTGGAAATTTTTCTCATTCAGAATTTTAAATATATCGTGCCACTGCCTTCTCGCCTCCATGGTGGCTGCTGAGTAGTCACTACTTAGTCTTATGCTGTTTCCTTTGTATGTGGTGAATTGCTTTTCTCTTGCTGCTTTCAGAACTTGCTCCTTCTCTTCTGTGTTTGATAGTGTGATCAGTATATGTCTCGGAGTGGGTTTATTTGGATTTATTCTATTTGGAGTTCGCTGAGCATTTATGATTTGTGTATTTATGTTGTTTAGAAGATTTGGGAAGTTTTCCCCAACAATTTCTTTGAATACTCTTCCTAGACCTTTACCCTTTTCTTCCCCTTCTGGGACACCAATGAGTCTTATATTTGGACGTTTCATATTATGTATCATATCCCTGAGGTCCATTTCAATTTTTTCAATTTTTTTCCCCATTCTTTCATGCTTTCATTTTCCATTCTGTCATCTTCGAGGTCACTGATTCGTTGTTCAGCTTCCTCTAGTCTTGTACTATGAGTGTCCAGAATCTTTTTAATTTGGTCAACAGTTTCTTTAATTTCCATAAGATCATCCATTTTTTTATTTAGTCTTGCAATGTCTTCTTTATGCTCTTCTAGGGTCTTCTTGATTTCCTTTATCTCCCGTACTATGGTCTCATTGTTCATCTTTAGTTCTTTGAGTAGCTGCTCTAGGTGCTGTGTCTCTTCTGGTCTTTTGATTTGGGTGCTTGGGCTTGGGTTATCCATATAGTCTGTTTTTTTCATATGCTTTATAATTTTCTGTTGTTTTTGGCCTCGTGGCATTTGCTGAACTTGATAGGGTTCTTTTAGGGTTTGTAGACGTATTGAAGTCCTTATCTCTAATTTATCAGATCTACAGCTTCGTGGAGTACACTTTCTCTAACTAACCAGCAGGTGGCGTCCACGAGCCACCTGTTCTCCACAAGCCAGTTCTCCCCTGCTTAGCCTTTTTGGTGAGTGGGGGAGTGAGTCTTGTGGGGCCCAGTTGGTGTACCAAGCTTGCGTGTGTAGTTGGTGTTGCCTGCCCTGTATGTGGGGCGTGTTTCTGGGCGGTCGGGGAGGGGGGGTGGCCCTAACAATCAAATCTCCCTGATGATCCTAGAGTTTTAAAGCTGCTGCAATAGTCTAATCCTTCAGTTCAGTCCTGCCACAGTTTGTCTCTGGCACTGACCCACAAGTCTTTGGTATTGGCGTATGGCTCCTGAGACTTGCAAGTGGGCCCCTCTTCCAGGCTGTGCACCCCGTGTCCTCTGTTGAGGGATGACTGTGCTATGTCACAGGTGACTGCCGTCCCCCCAGGGCAGTTCTGGGCTGCTGGGCTGTGTAGGGAGGCTCCCAGTCTGCTCAAATGATGGCTGAATGGGGCTTTGTTAATTCACACTGCTCCACCTTCCCAGCTCTGGGACAATCAGCTGAGGTTGCAGGGAAGGCTAATGTCCACGCCCAGTTTTGTGGTGTGTGCCTGTTATTTGAAGCACTTCCGTCACACTGGGTTGTCTGGGGCAGCTCTGGGCTATGGGGCTGGCGATGGGCAGGAGTGTTTCCTGTCCACCAGGATGGTGGCTGTGAGCGGACACCCCCCTTTTCTTGGGAAGTTGTGGTGTTTAGTGAATTTTCTCAGCCACTGGATTATTGCCTTTTGTCTCAGAGCTCTCTTAGTTCTGCTCTTGACTTGACCTGCCCAAATTGCAAGTCTTTGAAGCTTTCTGTATTGGGCTTCTTAGAGTAATTGTTTTAGAAAAAGAAAAAAGGATTAAAAAAAAAAAAAAAGGGCCCTCCTCAGAGATCTAATGGGTTATTGAAATGCTAAGAGACAAAGCAACCAGGGCCATTAAGGAAAGGTCCACAGGGCAGAGAGATCATCTTTTCTTTGGGATTTGCATATGCGCCTCAAGGCCTGAGCTCCGCACTTCCCCTTTCTGTGTTCACCAGAACTCCAAAAATCCTCTGCTTTTATTTTGGAGTTTTTTGTGTTATTTTTTTTTTTCTACGCCTGTCTCCTCTCTGCTGGGCTGGCTGCTCTCAGATTCTCTGGTGTCTGGTCTCAGTCTATCTATGGTTGGAGTTTGGATCAGTAGAATGAGTTTCCGAGAAGGGCTACCACTGCAGTTCTCCCTTCTCCTTCCCGGAGCTGGCAGCCCCTCCTCCCATGGGACTGAGCCTGGCAGGGAGGGGCGCGGGTCCCCTGGCCGCAAAAACTTACAGATTTCGCTGATCTCAGCAGTTCGACATTTTCATGAGTGTTGTATGAAGTATGCCCAAAGACAGATTGCTCTGTGGTGTCCAGTCCACGCAGTTCCTGGCTTTTTACCTACTTTCCTGGAGGAGTAACTAAAACTTACAGCTCATCAGTCTGCCATCTTGCCCCGCCTCCCAGGCTGTTTTTAAAAGTAGCCATCACAGAATGTCATTTGGGAGAGCTAGCGTTTGTTAACATCAGAAAGCCATTGTGAACTATACTGCCAACTGAGTGGCTCTAAAAGCTAGGATATGTTAGAGCAGTAG
This sequence comes from Choloepus didactylus, assembly GCF_015220235.1. NCBI lineage: Eukaryota > Metazoa > Chordata > Mammalia > Pilosa > Megalonychidae > Choloepus > Choloepus didactylus. Next base: position 46,369,933 of record NC_051321.1, read on the forward strand.
CTTAGAAAAAGCTGAAGTAAATAAGGAAATTGACGTAAGAAATCAGTAAGGAGCAAGCATTTAGTGTTGCCGGTGTGGTCTTAGGTTGCATAGATAGAAGTGATGAAAAACGGAAGGAAGAAATTTGAGGAGGAAAACTGCACTGAGTAAATACTCAGTGCAGTGTTATATTTTATATACAAAGATACTAGAAGAGCACCATAATACAAAAGCATTTACCTAGTAATTTTCAAATATGTATGTAAAATCTGAGGAAAAGGATAAAAGTGCATTAACCGTGAAAGAGAAGATAGCTCTGTCTACAAGTCTAGAAAAGGGTGTTTTGTTTTGTTTTGTTTTTTTTTTTTGGACTCCAAAATTCCATTTTATTACTTATATATTGGGGTTCCAGTTTGCTAATAGTGCCATCATGCAAAACACCAGAAATGGATTGACTTTTATAAAGGCGGGTTTATTCTGTTACAGATTTACAGTCCTAAGGCCATAAAGGTGTCCAAACTAAGGCATCAACAAGAGGATACCTTCGCTAAAGAATGGCCGATGGCATTCAGAAAACCTCTGTTAGCTGGGAAGGCATGTGGCTGGTGTTTGCTGATTCTTTGCTCTGGGATTTTGGTTTCAAAATTGCTTTCTCCAAAATGTCTCTGGGTTTCTCTTAGCTTAGCATCTCCAAACATCCTTCTGTCTGCATCTCCAAGAATCTCTTAAGTGTCAGCAAGCAACTCTTGGGGCATTTTTTCCCCCCTCTTAGCTTCTCCAGAGGAGACTCTGGGCTAGTATCTCAAAGTGTCAGCTCCTGAGTGTCTCGGAGCATCTCTGTGTGAGCTCCCTTTAAAGGACTCCAGTAAACTAATCAAGACCTACCCTGAATGGGCAGGGTTACATCTCCATGGAAACATTCAATCAAGAGGTTACACCCCACAAAATTGCATTAAAGAATATGGCTTTGTGGAGGACATAAAGTATCCGAACCAGCACACGGTGTATAAATAAAATTTATAAGCCATTTTCTATGGGAAATTGCTTTTAGACAGTGATCCTTTGTTGTATTTGACAAAATCTACAACGGAGCAAGGCTGAGTTCCTTGTATATTTTTAAACTCCCCTTCTAGATTTTACAATTTTATCACAGCCTTGTTTTGTAGAATTTTAATGTAAGTTTGTGATGAGGGCTTATTTACCTACTATGTAATTACTCAAATCCTTTGCTACTTCCTATTTAAATGCATTTTTTAAACGCTTTAGTACCAGTGATATCCTCTAAATTGGACCAATTGAGATGTGGACCTCAGTAAACAGATCAGAAGTTGTCCTGGTTTCTGATCTAAGTTCATCTGTTTTTTTTCTTCACTGGCTTGTTATTGCTATGTCTAACTTTGTAAAATTATTCTTCCAAAAGAACAACCAGTTTTATGAATTTTTTAGAATCTGAATGACATGAGTAGTGTCTCACACCATTTTCTTTTCTGCTACTCTTTTTCCCCATTTATTCCTTCCTCACTCCAGGCAGAAATATTAGAAGTTCACTCTTTTCTGCATTTCTGCTTTTCCAGGCAAGGGTTTTTAAAGGAAAAGAAGATTAGACAAGTTTATTTGTGGTTGGTGGGTATTTGGGATACTCTAATTGCCTTCAGGTTAGATAGTTTACTGAGTTCTTTGTCTTGTGATTTGTTTTATGGTCGGGATGTCCTTGGTGTTTTGAGGAACATCATTGCTTGAGACTTTGCATACTTCGTGAGTTTGTGATATCTGAGTGAGAACTGCCTAAGAGTAACTCTAGAATGACCTCCTGACTCCATTTTAAATCTCTTAGTCATAGTAACTGTATTTTGTTTTATTTAACATATCCCCTTTTGATCAAGGTCTTTCTCTGAAAGCATCACTGATCGACATTTCAATATCAATCCCTTGATTCCAGGGAGGTTCATCCTTGGGAATCATGTCCCACATAGCAGGGAACTTCTTCATTTAAAAAAAAATATACTTCCCATGGAGAAAAAATAAAATAACATGAAATGGTAAAAAATAGTATGAAACAGTTAATCATTTGCAAATGATAAAGTGACACATGAACATAAATCATTTTTGTAGTGATCTAATTACAGTTTTGTTTTTCTGTTGAAAGATTTGAAAAATAGAGGCCTCCTTATAGGTGTCAAAGCTAGACAATTGGATATCTTGTTCCTGGGATATAATTAAACTGTTTGGTGGTAGATTGGGTTTGTTTTTGGCACTTTCTTTGCATTTATTTCATCGTTGGCCATGTTCTTCTCTTCCAAGTGAGAGAGAGTTTCAGTAGAACATGGTCTTTGAAGTTAGACAAATTGGGGTTTGAGCTCCCTTAATGCTACTTCCCAGCTCTATAATCTTGGCAGTTCTTTGAATTTCTGTGACCTTTGGCTTTCTTACCTGAAATAGGGGGATAATAACAGCTACCTCTAAGGATGATTTTATAAATTGAATGTAAGTTATCTAGCACAGTGCCAGGCATATGTAGGTGCTTAATAAACATTAATTCCTTTTCTGTTTTATGTTAATTATATATCATTAATTTAACCTAAAGACATTGTTAAAGTGACTGCTGTTACAGAAAAGAGATCCTAGGTAAACTTGACCATACAGCATTTTCTCTCTCTATAAAACTAAACAACATAGTTGATAATTTTTATTTAGAAAATCCCAGATATAAATAAAGGCTGTTATTTAAAGCAGGAGACAATTGTGGCCTATAATAAAATTTTAGATGAGAAACAGCAGGGTTTCTCATCTCAGCACTAGTGACATTTTGGAACCAGATAATTCTTTTGGGGGGAAGCTATCCTGTGCCTTCTGGGATGTTTAGCATCATCCTTGCCTCTGCCGACTAGATGCCAGTAGCTCTCTCAGTCCAAATTGTGATAACCAAAAACATTTCTAGACATTGCCATATATCCCCTGGAGAGCAAAATCACCTGTTTGAAGAACCATTGATTTAGAACATGGCCTAACTAGAACACTATGTGGGATGGCTTCACATTTATAGCAACATAATGAAAAAGAAGAGTAAATTAATGTTATTACAGATGCTAAAATAGGATCTTGCATAGGGAAAAGTAAAAGATTTAAAGACAGTGAAAAAGATGGTGTTTATGAGAGAGGAGGCTACTTTATCCTTTGATTCAATAATTTTACAGGGAGATTTGGTAAATAGGAAAAACGATTTGGTTCATAGCATTTTTTTTAAAAAGCTATAACTAGGATATGTCCTTATGGTCAGTACACATTTATTCAGTCCCCTAACTAATCAATAACTTATGCTATGGATGGATTTCTTTTTGGATCAGTAATACCCCTGACTCACAGCAAGATCTTATATAATCAAAAGCGTCTTAGGAAAATGAAACAAAAATTTAAGTGAAAGGATTTAGCAGAGCACCTTCATTTCTAAAATGTTCACTTAATTGAAATTTGAATATACTGTGTATGGATTTTTAAAGACTTGAGTGATCACAAACACTTTCCCCCCACCCTTCATCTTGTGATTGGAAAAAGCAAGGCAATATGCATGGTGGTTAGAGTATGGGCTCTAGAGTTGGGCTGTTTGAATTCACATCTTGCGTCTTCCGTTTGCTAACTTTTAACCTTGGACAAAATTACTTAGTCATTCTAAGCTTCAGTTTCTTTTTCCATGATAAGGAAAAAATGGTACCTACTTGATAGGATTGTTCTGAGTATTCAATGAGTTAATCCACTTAAAATATTTTGTTGTAATATTTGGCACATATGTTTGATGCACTCAGTGAATGTTTACCATATTATTATTGTTATTTTTATATTAATTGAAAGCTCTGTTTCATTGCTAGAGCCCACAGAGATTTAAGGCTAGTTTTTGCTCTGCTCTGAGAATATATGCAAGTATACTTCTGATTCAGAATTTTTATTAGCTGTGGGTTGCTTCCTTTCAAGAATTGACTTTAATTAAAAGGGGCTTCATCTCAGAAGAATTTGAAATTAGATATCTATGGACATCTATTGTAGATACCCAAGTAATTTGAAGGAAGTTGGATAAATGTTTTAGATACTGTGTTAATTTAAGGAAACTCCAATTATATACATCTTTACTTCTTACCTATCCTTAATTCCTCAGTCTTTCATCTTGAGGTTTTACCTGCAGCTGGAGTCTCACTGGAGCAGTGGGAAGCTCTGAACATATCTCTTCAATGTTATACCCTATTTCTCATTTCTCAAGGGCTTCTTTAAATTGCTCTGGTTTCTGTGGCATATAGCTTCAAATCTTTTCTTTCCCTAAGGGCTCCCAGTGGGGAAGGATAAAGGCAAGAGACCTAAAAAAGCGCTGGAAAATTCTTGTGTGTCTGTTCATTGCTCTTTAGACTTAACAAATACCGGTTTTGAAGTGCCAATAACTAAATATCAAATTAAGGGAGATTGCTTGTTGTTTTTTTTTCCCTAGGCAGAAAAACTAATGAAGCAAATTGGTGTGAAAAATGTGAAGCTTTCAGAATATGAAATGAGTATTGCTGCTCATCTGGTAGACCCTCTTAACATGCATGTATGTATCTTTAATCTTAAGTTTAAGATTTTTGTTTCTTATCTAGTGTTCTGTGTCAGGGGTCCCCAAGACCACATCCAAGTTCAGTGACTGGTTAGGAGGAATCACAGGATTCAGCATATAGTCATACTCACAAATATGATTTATTACAGCAAAAGGATACAAAAGCAAACTGAGCAAAGAGAAAAGGTGCATGGGATGAAGTCTGGAGAAAACCGGTTGCAAGTTTCCAAAAGTCTTCTCCCAGTGGAGTCACCCAAGACTCATTTAATTACTCCAGCAACGAATTGTAATAACATGTATGAAATGTTGTATACCAGAGAAGCTCATTAGAGTCTCATTGCCCAGAGTTTTCATTGGGGGATTTTTCACATGTGCACCCTCTACCTAGCATGTACTAAAATTCTAGACTTCTAGAAGGAAAATAGGTGTTCATCATGAAACCATATTGTTTACACAGTGGGCTGTTCTTACAAGGGAATGGTGAGAACCCTCCAGAAATCTTAAGTTTTTAGTGGTCAACCTGGTAAGCAGGCCTTTCTAAAGATAGCAAGCTGAGACCTGCTATGTCAACACTTTTTTCTGTATACATTTGTGTTGTACAACTAGTACTTTTATATATTTGTGTTTGTGGCATATAAAATGTACTGCTTAAGCTTTAAGTTGTAGATATTTAATTTATGGAATTTAAATATAGATTTCCATGATACAGAATCATAGAAGACAGAATTCTGAAACCCAGTTTTTCCATTCATGTCTTGGCAAATGATTTCCCCTTTGGGTCTCAGTTCCTTCATGTTTGAGTTGAGCCAAAAGACTTTCTTTACTTAAGAACTAAAAATTACATAAGCTGTGCCTATTTTAAAAGTATGTTTCCCTTATTTACTATTTATAAAGACATAAGTTTTGACACAATTTTAACTTTCATTAATAAATTCAGAAGTCCAGTTTGGTGGGTACTAACCTTATTTCTAAAATTTATTCCTGTTATGGTTGACAATTTCATATATGAAATAGGCACACTCCTGGTGAGCTATTCCTCAGTGCTGAATTGTCTTTCTGAACTGTTCACAGTCTCCTTGTGGCATTATTTCCTTCTCATAAATGAAGCGAATTCAGCCTGTTTGATCCTTACAGATTTTTGAGTGCCGAATGTAGTACTTTTTTAATAGTAGGTAGTTGACTATTAAATTCTTTTTTCCAGTTTCATAGTAGTTTATTACTTTCATCATTGCTGTGAAATGTTTGTATTCAACATTCATATGTAATTTTAGCATTTTATTTTTTATGTATAATTATTAGATTAAGATTTGAATTCTTTGGGTTTTTTTTTGTTTTGTTTTGTTTTTTGTTTTTTGTTTTTACTTTGGTGAGTATATATGAGTTGTAAAATTCATGTTGACCTTACCTTTTACCAGGTTACTTGGAGTGATATAGCAGGTTTAGATGATGTCATTACAGATCTGAAAGATACAGTCATCTTACCTATCAAAAAGAAGCATTTATTTGAAAATTCCAGGCTTCTGCAGCCTCCAAAAGGTATGGTAAAAGTTTATGGTGGTAAAGCATTAAAACTCTAGAAAACATTGAAACTTCTGCCATGGTAAAACTAGTTTTTATGAAATTACATTCTCAAGAACACTTTGGCACTTATGAATTATACCCTTACCAAAATCATTTACCTTACACACAAAGTGATTTGACTTTTTATATAAAGTGCAAACTAAATGAATTTGTTTTTTAATTGATTATAAAAGTATCAGTTAATCTCAAACTAGTTAAAAGGTTGCACAACTAATAATTAAAGTCAAATGCCTCATATTTATTTGCAGAACCACTCATTTATTAGCCTTCATAAAAATTAACACTATTGAGACCATGTGAAACAAAGGAGATAAGAAAGGTGCCATTTGCAAATATTAGTGAAATTTAACAAATACAGAAATGCAGATAAAACATTTGAACAGTTGAATGAATAATTATAAAGCTACCACTCAGATAAAGAAACAAACATTAACAGCTACTCATGGGTACTTTATTTATTAAAACTCCATCTTCCAGAAAATTATAAAATCCAAAACCTTTTGTTGCATATTGAATCTTGGGATATTAGTAATTAGTTACTAATTAATTAATGAGTAGTAGTTACAATCCATGAAGAGAAATAATTGGAAAAACTTAATCCAAATTTTCAGCTTTATGTGAATTAAATAGGATTAGGCTACTGAATTAGTAGGGGTTCTTGAGGGAAACAGAACCCACAGGATATATATAGATATAGATACAGATATGGATATTATGTAAATTTTATGAGTTTTCTTTTTTAATAGGAATTGACTCACCTGGCTATAGGGATGGGCAAGTCTGAATTCTGTAGGGCAAGCAGTAAGCTGGGAACTCTTGACTTAGGTATTCTTTTTTTAACGCAATTTTTTTGAGATATATTCACATACCATACAATCATCCAAAGTGTACAATCAGTTGTTCACAGTGCCATCATATAGTTGTACATTCATCACCCCAATCTATTTTTTGAACATTTTCCTTGTGTCAGAAAAAGTGAAAATAAGAATAAAAAATAAAAGTAAAAAAGAACACCCAATCACCCCCCCACCCTATTTTTCATTTAATTTTTTGTCCCCTTTTTCTATTCATCCATTCATAGACTGGATAAAAGGACTGCAATCCAAGAGGCTTTCACAATCACACTGTCACCCCTTGTAAGCTGCATTGCTGTACAATCGTCTTCAGGAGTCAAGGCTACTGGGTTGTAGTTAGATAGTTTCAGGTATTTCTAGCTATTCCAGTGCATTAAAACCTAAATGGGTTATCTATATAGTGCATAAGAATGCCCACCAGAGTGACCTCTCAACTCCATTTGGAATCTCTCAGCCACTGAAACTTTATTTCGTTTCATTTTGCATCCCCCTTTTGGTCAAGAAGATGTTCTCAATCCCGTGGTGTCAGGTCCAGATTCGTCTCCGGGAGTCATATCCCACATTGCCAGGGAGATTTACACCCCTGGGAGTCAAATCCCACATGGGTTGGGGGGGTGGGGCTGTGAGTTCACCTGCCGAGTTGGCTTAGCCAGAGAGAGAGGGCCGTATCTGAGTAACAAAGAGGTATTCAGGGGGAGTCTCTCAGGCAAAATTATAAGCAGGTTTAGCCTCTCCTTCGCAGTAATGAGCCTCATAAGGGCAAGTCCTATGATAGAAGACTCAGCACATCAAACCATCAATCCTCAGTGTTTGTGAGAACATCAGCAACAGTTCAGATGAGGAAGCCCAAAATCTCTGCATTTTCTCCCCGCTCCTCAGGGGGCCCTGCATATATATTTTTATTCTCTGCCCAAATTACTTTGGAATGTGTTGCTATTTTACACTAACTTATGCAAACCTACCAGGTCTCTCTTCCTATTAAAAGTTCCGTGTAACTATGGTATTTCAACAAACAGTAAGTTAAATTGTTTAGAAAATATAGATCTTGCACCAACTAAACATCTCTTCCCTTGGTCTCACATGGGATTTGAGGTTTTAAAACGCGGTCAGTATTATCCTTTACCCTTTGGCCTGATTTGCCCTAGTCCTAACTACATCTGCTTCATTCATATCTCTAGTTGAAGTCTGGACTCTTTTTCAGCTTTTTTAACAGTTGCTATATGTTCTAATAATGACATTCATATCTGCTGAGTTCTAGCTCTGAGTTTCAGGTGTCACACTGATACCCAAAGTTCCGGGATCGATCAGGTTATACACAAAGGGATCAGCATCTTGGAATCTGGAGATAGCCATTACAATTCAGGAATAGACGTGACTGCTGTAAGAACTTATAATCTAGGGACCATTACAATAAGCTTTCCCCTGACAAACTGTGCTCTAAGGTTCAATTCTGAGTGGTGTACACACTGTAGTTAGTCCATATTAGTGAGGCATTATAGTGTTTGCCTTTGTTTCTGGGGTACTTCACTCAAAATGCTGTCTACAGGTTCCATTCACCTCATTGCATGTCTCACAGCTTCATTCCTTGCAGTTGCTCAATATTCCATTTATGCACACACAACAGTTCACCGTTGTGTTCCTTAGACGATGTACCCTTAGGCCACCTCCACCCATTGGAAATCATGCATACTTTCTCCATAAACACCAGTGTGCAAATGTCCATTCATGTCTCTACTTTCAGATCCTCTTAAGTAAATGTCCCCTAATAAGGTTGCAGGACCTTATGGCACCCACATACTTAGCTTCATATGGAACCACCCCACTGTCCTCTAGAAAAGCTATACTAGTCTGCCTCCTAACCGACAGTAAATACATACATCCTTCTCTCCATGTTTTTCTGCAGTACTTTTATCCCTGTTTATATTTTCCCATACAATTTTATAGAGCTATATTCACAAACCATATAATTATCCACAGTGTACAATCAGTTGTTCATGGTATCATCGTACAGTTGTTCATTTATCACAACAGTCAACACTTGAACATATTGATTACTACGAAAAAAAGTGTTTTTTCTTTTAACGAATAATAAAAAGAAAATTAAATATCATACAATACAATGTAATAGTAGGGTCAGACAACACCACCGCTACCAAGAATCCCATATCCTTCCCTTATATCCCCCCTCATACACATTTAGCTTTGGTATATTGCTTTTGTTGCATTTAATGGAAGCATATTACAATGTTACTGTTGACCATAGACTCCAGTTTACTTTGATTTTATTTTTCCCCAGTATCATCTCCTTTCCTACACTCTGCATGGTTGACATTCGTTTTCCCACATGCAAGAACAGTTTTATATTTGTACATTTAGTCACAATCATTAACCACTCCAGTTTTTGCTAAGTTAAACAGTCCCAGTCTTTATCTTCTATCTTTACCTCAGGTGACATAAGTTTTTGATGAATTCCCCAGGAGAAGCTGACTGGCTGAAATAGAGATGGAAATTCTTCCTTCTGACTGATAATCTCATCAGTTCTCCCTTTAAGGCCTTCAGATGATTTGATGAGACCTTTTTCATTGTCAAAGGCAAACTCCTCAGTTGATTTTAGATATAATCGGCCACAGAGGTAATCAGTCCGTGATACATCCTCATAGTAACAATCAGGCCAGTGCTTGCTTGACTGAACACCTGGACAACATAGCTTTGCCAAGTTCACACACAAACTGAAGCATCACAGCTACAATTCTCTGTTGTTTTACATGAACCAGCCAAAAGAAGAGGTTTGGGGAAAGCTGCAAATTATAACTGACTTAACTAAATTGTAAGCACCTGAATGGAATGAATTTAATTTAAAATTGCTAAGACTGTTTGAAAATATTAAAATGTACTGACAAAGCTTATGGATTTAAATTTTAAAAATCAGGTTTAGATAAGTTTAGTTTAAAATGATTAGATTTAGTGATTAGTTGCTGTTATAACTTGAATTTTGAAAATATATTAACACCGGTAGAAAATCTAGGTGCTTGAGGAAAAGTCTGAACATTATTTTAAAGAAGTTGATGTGAAAAAACAAAATGCTGTTAAGTTTATGGGAACAAGCTCAAGTTTCTCACTAAAGAAAAATATTGAAAAAATTTGTGTGGATGCATTATACAGATGTATTTGTTTTTCTTCCTTCACACTTTGTGTTTAATTTTTGTGTGTTTTTTTAGTGCAGTTTTATTGAGAGATATTCCATTCAGACTATACAATCAGTGGCTCACAGTGTCATTGCATAGTTGTGCATTCATGACCACAGTTAATTTTTGAACATTTTCATTACTCTAGAAAGTAAAAAAAAAAAAGAGAAAACTCAAAATATCCTCTACCTCTCCCCATCATTGATCCCCAGCATTGTTGTGGTATACTTGTTTCTGTTGATGAAAGAATACTAAGATATTACTGTTGACTGTAGTCCTTAGATTGCAGTAAGTGTTTTTTTCCCAAATATCATTCTATTATTAACTCCTTCTATAGTTTTGTACATTTGTTATAGTTCATGGTCGAAATTTTTTATATTTTTACTGTTAATCACAGTCATCATCTACCACAAGATACTGAGATACATTCCGATATTTTAACCTGGGTTTCCTTTTGCTGACATATATGACTCTAAACTTCCCCTATCAGCCGCACTCACACTCAATTCAGCACTGTTAATTATACTCACAATAATATGCTACCATTGCCTCTATCCATTTCCACTCATTTAAATTCAAGCTAGGTAAAAAATCCTGCACATCTTAAGCAACTGCACCCCTTCTCTAGCCTCATTCTGTCTCCTTGTAGCCTGTATTCTAGATTCCATGTCCAAGAGTTTATGTGGTATAATTAGTTCATATTTGTGAGATCATACACTATTTGTCCTATTGTGTCTGACTTATTTCACTAGACATAATGTCCTCAAGGTTCATTCATGTTGTCACTTACTTCAGGACTTCATTCCTTTTTCACTGCTGAGTAATATTCCATCATATGTATATACCACATTTTGCTTGTTCATTCATTGGTTGATGGACAGTTGGATTGTTTCCATCTTTTGGCAATTGTGAATAATGCCAACGTGAACATCGGTGTGTAAATGTCTGTTCGTGTCCCTCCCTTCAGTTCTTTTGGGTCCATACCAAGTAGCAGGATTGCCAGATCGTAGGGCAACTCTATACATAGCGTTCTGAGGAACTGCAAAACCACCTTCCACAGTGGCTGTACCATTTTACATTCCCACTGACACTGAATAAGTGTTCCTGTTTCTCCACATCCTCTCCAACACCTTTGGTTTTCTGTTTTTTTAATAGTGGCCATTCTAGAAAGTGTGAAAAGATATCTCACTGTGGTTTTGATTTGCATTTCTCTAATAGCTCGTTAAGGTAAGCATCTTTTCATGTGCTTATAAGCCGTTTGTATTTCCTCATTGGAAAATGTCTATCCATGTCTTTTGCCCATTTTTAAATTGGATTATTTGTCTTTTTTACTGTTGAATTGTGGGATTTCTTTGCATATTCTAGATACCAAAACCTTATCAGGTAGGTGGTTTCTAAATATTTTCTTTCATTGAGTTGGCTTTCTTTTCACCTTTTTGACAAAGACCTTTGAAGCAAAGAAGTATCCAGTTTTGAGGAGGTCCCATTTACCTATTTTTTCTTTTCAGTGCTTGTGCTTTAGATGTAAGGGCTAGGAAACTACTGCCTATTACTAGATCTTGAAGATGTTTCCCTGCATTTTCTTAGTTTTATGGTACTGTCTCATATTTAGGTCTTTGATCCATTTTGAGTTAATTTTTGTATACGGAGAGAGATTTTAGATATAGGTACCCAGTTCTCCCAGCACCATTTATTGAAGAGACTGTTTTGTCCCAGTTGAGTGGACTTGGAAGGCTTGTCAAAAATAATTGACCATAGACTTCTGAGGGTCTATTTCTGAGCTCTCAATTTCATTCCATTGATCAATATGTTTATCTTTATGCCTGTGCTGTGCTGTTTTGACCACTGTGACTTTATAATTTGCTTTGAAGTCAGAAAGCATGAGTCTACCCACTTTCATTCTTCTTTTTCAAGATGTTTATGGCTATTCAGGGCTCTTTTCCCTTGCAAATAAATTTGATAATTAGCTTTCCCATTTCAGCAGAGTAGTGTTAGAATTGTGATTGGTATTGCATTGAATCTTTACATCAGTTGGGCAGAATTAGTATCTTAAGAACATTTAGCCTTCCAATCCATGAACACAGAAATGTCTTTCCATTTGTTTAGGTCTTCAATATCTTTTAGCAATGTTTTGTAGTTTTCTGTGTACAGATCCTTTACATCCTTGGTTAAGTTTATTCCTAGATATTTGATTCTTTAAGTGCTATCATGAATGTAAGTTTTTTTTCTAATTTCCTCCTCAGATAGCTCATTACTAGTGTGTAGAAACACTCCTGTTTTTTGTATGTTGATCTTGTATTCCAGCACTTTGATAAACTCTTTTATTAGCTCCAGTAGCTTTGTCATAGTTTTTTTCAGGGCTTTCTAAATATAGGATCATGTCATCTGCAAATAGGGAAAGTTTCACTTCTTTTATGATTTGGATGCTTTTTATTTCTTTTTCTTGCCTAATTACTCTGGCTCAGACTTCTAGCACAATGTTGAATAACAGTGGTGACAGTGGGCATCCTTTTCTTGTTCCCAATCTCGGAGGGAAGACTTCCAGCCTTTTCACCATTGAGTATGATGTTTGCTGTGGATTTTTCATATATGCCCTTTATCATGTTGAGGAAGTTTCCTTCTATTGCTTTCTAGGTTTTTTTTGTTGAGAAAGGGTGCTGGATTTTGTCAAATGCCTTTTCTGTGTCAATTGAGATGATCATATGGGTTTTCCTTTTCTTTTTGTTAATGTGGTATATTACATTAATGGATTTTCTTATGTTGAACCACCCTTGCATAACTGGGATAAAACCTACTTGATCATGGTGTGTAATTCATTTAATTGCCATTGGATTTTATTTGCAAGTATTTTGTTGAGGATTTTTGCATCTATTCATTTAGAGAGATTGGTCTGAAGCTTTCTTTTCTTGTGGTGTCTTCATAAGGCTTTGATATTAGGGTGTTACTGGCTTCATAGAATGAGTTAGGTAGTGTTCCCTCTTCTTCAGTTTTTGGGAAGAGTTTGAGTAGTTGGTATTCTTGGAATGGTAATTCTTGGAATGCTTGGAAAAATTCAGCTGTGAAGCCATCTGGTCTTGGGCTTTTCTTTTGGGGAGGTTTTTGATGAATGATTCAGTCTCTTTATTTGTGATTGGTTTGTAGAGGTCTTCTATTTCTTTTTGAGTCAGTGTATGTTTTTCTTATGTTTCTACAGAATTGTCCATTTCATCTGAGTTGTGTAGTTTTTCAGCATACAGTTGTTCAAAGTAACCACTTATAATTTTTTTAGTTTCTTTGTGGTCCATGATAATGCCCCACCTCCCATGTTTCTGATTTTATTTATTTGCAGCTTCTCTCTTTCTGTCTTTGTCAGTCTAGCTAAGGGTTTGTCAATTTTATTTGATCTTCTCAAAGAACTAACTTTTTATCAATCCTCCTATTTTTTTTTCCCCCTTTGGTTTTTGTTTTCTGTTTCATTTATTTCTGCTCTAATATTTGTTATTTCCTTCTGCTTATTTTGGGATTAGTTTGCTGTTCTTTATTTTCTCCAGGTGTTCATTTAGGTCTTTCATTTTAGCTTTTTTCTCCTCCTTTATGTGTTTAAGTGTTTTGTGGCTATAAATTTCCTTCTTAGCACTGCCTTCCCTGCGTCCCATAAATTTTGATATGTTGTGTTCTCATTTTCATTTGTCTTGAGATATTTACTGATTTCTCTTGCAGTTTCTTCTTTGAATCGGTGATTGTTTAATAGAATAATTTAAATAAAAATATTTAAATAATAAATATTTAACCTCCACATATTTCTGAATTTTCCAATTCTCCATCTGTTATTTTATTTCCATTAAGATCAGAAAAAGAGCTTTGTATAATTTCAGTTCTTTTTAAATTTATTAAGACTTACTTTGTGACACAGCATGTTATATATCCTGGAGAATGATCCATGAACACCTGAGAAGAATTATGTCCTGCTGTTTGAGGGTACAGTGTTCTACATATGTCTGCTGGGTTTATTTCATTTATCATATTATTTACGTTCTCTATTTCCTTATTGATACTCTGTTTAGACTTTTATCTATTGAAAACAGTGGTGTTTTGAAGTCTCCTGTTATTATTGTGGAGACGTCTATTATTCCCTTCAATTTTTTTTTTTTTTTTTTTTTTTTTTAATTTTGACTGGATGTATTTTGAAACTTTTCCAATGGGCAGCCTTTACTTTTTTTTTTTTTTTTTTTTTGATTTTTTTTTTTTTATTAAATTCAGTTTTATTGAAATACATTCACACACCATACAATCATCCATGGTATACAATCCACTGTCCACAGTATGATATCACAGTATGATAACATAGTTATCAACATAGAACAAGAATAAAAAATAAAAGTGAAAAAAGAACACCCAAATCATCCCCCCATCCCACCCCATTTGTCCTTTAGTTTTTATCCCCATTTTTCTACTCATCCATACACTAGATAAAGGCGGTGTGATCCACAAGGTCTTCACAATCACACTGTCACCCCTTGTAATCTACATTATTATATAATTGTCTTCAGGAGTCCAGACTGCTGGGTTGGAGTTTGGTAGTTTCAGGTATTTACTTCTAGCTATTCCAATACATTAAAGCCTATATTCCCTTCAATTTTGCCAGTGTTTGTTTCATGTACTTTGGGGCACTTTGATTAGGAGCATTGAAATTTATGATTGTTATTTCTTCTTGTTGAATTGCCCCTTTCATTACTGTGTAGTGTCCTTCTTTATCTCTTATAATATTTTCATACTTAAAGTCTATTTTGTCTGATAGTAGTATAGCTGTTTTGTTGTTGGTTTTTTTTTTTGTTGTTGTTATTTGCATGGAATATCTTTCTCCAGCCTTTCACTTTCAACCTATTTGTATTTTGGGGTCTAAAATGAGTCTCTGTAGACAGCATATAGATGGATCATATTACTTTTATCCATTTGTGAATATGTATCTTTTGATTGAGAAGTTTAATCTGTTAATATTCAGTGTTATTAGTGCAAAAGCCGTCCTTACTTTGACCATTTTATCCTTTGACTTTTGTCAGATCTGTTTTCTCTCTTTTTATCCTTTTAGTTATCCTCACTGATAATCTTCATTCTGTACTCTCTGCCAAGCCTCTCTCTCCTGTCTTTTTTTTTTTTTTTTTCCAGCCAGCAGAACCCCCTTTATTTCTTCGGGGCAGGTCCCTTGTTAATAGACTTCCTCACCTTTTGTTTATCTGTGAATGTTTTAAACTCTCCCTCACTTTTAAAGAACAGCCTTGCTGGATAAAGAATTCTTGACTGGCAATTTTTCTCTTTCATTATCTTAAATATATCGTACCACTGCCTTCTCGCCTCCATGGTGTCTGATGAGAGAAGTCAGCACTGAGCCTTACGTGGCTTCCTTGTATGTGGTGAATCACTTCTCTTTCTGTGTTCAGGCATTTGATAGTCTGATTAATGTGTGTTTTGGAGTTGATCTATTAGGATTCATTCTATTTGGAGTACATTGGGCTCCTTTGCTTTGCATATTTATGTCTTCTATAAAGCTTGGGAAATTTTCAGCCATTATTTCCTCAAATGTTCTTCCTGGCCCTTTACCCTTGTCTTCTGGGTCACCTGTGATATGTATGTTTGTACACTTTGTGTTGTTGATCATTTCCCTAAGACCGTGCTCAAATTTTTCCATTTTTTTCTCCGTTTGTTCTTTTGTGTGTTCAAATTCGGTTGGTCTGTCATGATCCTTTCTTTTATGCCTTCAGTTCTGCTGTAGTTTATCTAGTATATTTTTAGTTTTATCTGCATTGTCTTTCATTTCTGTAAGAATTTATTTTTCTATGTATTCTTTCATATTCTTCTTTATGCTTTCCTAGTGTTTTCTTATGCTTTAAAATTTTCTGTTGTTTTTGGGCTCTTGGCATTTGCTTTACTTGGTAGTGTTCTTTTAGGATATAAAAGATTATTGGAATCCCAATCTCTAATTTGTCAGATCTACAGCTTGGTGGTGTACACTTCCTCTAACTAACCAGCAGATGGCGTCTGTGAGTCACCTGTTCCCCTTAAGTCAGTTCTCCCCAACTTTGTCTTTGTGGTGTGTGGGGGTCTGGTTCTTGTGGGGTCCAATTGGTGCACCAAGTTTGGATGTGTTGTTGGTGCTGTCCACCCTGAATGTGGGGTGTGTATCTGAGCTGTTAGGGAGACAGAGCAGCTTTAATATTCATACCTCCCAGGTGTTCGTGGAGAAAGAGTCTAAACCTTCATTTCAGTCTTGCCCCAGATTGTCTCTGCCACTGACCCACAAGTCCTTGGTATTGGTGTAGGGTCCCTGGGATTTCCGAGTGGGTCCCTATTCCCAGCTGTGCCTTTCCAGGGCCTCTGCTGGGGAAAGGCCGTGCTACGTCACAAGTGTGCGCCGTCCTTCAAGGGAAGCCCTGGGCTGCCAGGCCGTGCAGGGGCATTCTCAGCCTGCTGTAAAGATGGCTGAATGGGGCATGTTGACCTTCCCCTTTTTGCACAGTTCTGCCTTCCCAGCTCCGGGACAACCAGTTATGGGCATGCTAAAGGCCACTGTCCACGCCCAATATTGTGGCATGTGCGCGGTGTTGCAGGAAACACTCCCCATCACACTGGGTCCCTTGGTGCGGCTCTGGTCCAGGGCTCCGGCACCGGGCAAGAGTATTCCCAGCCCCGCCAGGAAGATGGCTGCAAGGGATGTAGTTTTTTTCTGCTTTGGGCTCACCTCTGCCCTCCCCGCTCCGAGACAGTTAGCAGTGGGTCCATGAAAGGCTGTCTTCCACACCAGATAATGAGGCGTTCACACAGCCTATTCCCGCCACACTTCACTGTGTGGTTCTTGCTGCTGTATCTGCAGCTGCTCTTAGGTTTTTTTTTTTTAAAAAAAGAACTAGTCCACCTCCAAACACCAACCCACAGTTTCCCCACACCCCAGTATGGCTGCCAGACATTCAGCAGGTTCACTCACTCATTTCAGAATGCAGACTCCCGATTTCACCAAGTTCACAGTCCCTGTGGATTTAGCAGACCTTGTCTAGCTGGTGCATTGCTGGAACTGGTGTTCTGGGTCACTCTCTGGCTTTTATCTAGTATTTTTCACGGAGGTGTTTTTTTGCCCTGTCTCTCCTAGCCACCATCTTAGGTTCCTTCCCTATTGTTTTCTTAATATCCTTTATCTTGTTTAAATTATTCAGGAGATTTGTTTGAACGTTTTAATCAGTTCCAAATTCTGTGTCTTCTCCAGACTTTTTAGTTTGATTATTTCGCTTGACTTTTCTTCTTTTTTCTTGGTGTGTCTTGTAATTTTTTTTGCTGGTGTCTGGCCATTTGGTTATCAGTTTCCCTTTCTTGTCTAAGATTTTGCCGTTGATTGGGTTCATGTTTAAGTTCTTCTGTAGCACTTCATTCATCAGTATTTCCCAGCCCAAACAGGGCCAGGGTTCCACACAGGGAGTACATGCCAGTTCCGAAGTGCCCTGGAAAGAGGGCCAGGAAATCAGCTTTTCGTGACTGCTCTTTCCTAGCCTTCCCAACAGATGGCAGTCTTTGGCAACCTATTCCCCACAGCCCCAACTCTCCCAGTCTGCAGCAGCCAACTGGGCAGGGTCAGGCCATCCAGAAGCTGCTTACCTCAAGGGTGGAGAATGGGCACCAGGAATCTCGAAGAGTTGAGACCCTCACCACAGTTGTTTTGTGTGTGAAAGCAATGACACTGCAGGTGTCCCAGGCTTCTGCATGGAAAAGCTCAAGGGAGTGGAAGCCAGAGGGTTAACTTTGCTTACCAACAGTTGGATCAGGGCTGTGTCACAATCTTGCCAGCGAGGCAAGAACCAGGCCAACCTAAAAATTGCCGGCCTCAGGGGTTGAGGATGGGCCTTAGGTCCCATGGTTGAGTTCACTGACCATAATTTCTCAGTCGTAGTTTCTCCATTTCTTCATCCAGCTCTTCTTTGTATGTTGCAGTGGTCCTGCCCTGGTCTCCTGAGCCCCAGAATTGCTGCTTTGGATAATGTCTGCCTGTTTCTAGGTGTTTTTGGTGGAGGAGTGAGTTCTGCTTCTCCTTATTCAACCATCTTCCTGGAAGTTGCTAATGTATTTTTGAATGAATGAATAAATGTTAACTTATTTGGTTCTGGTTGATTCACCGCCAGTTTCTTTTCTAGGTAAAATGGTGGCATTCCCTATACTCTGTCATGGAAGTCACCTTTGTATTTTATTTTAATTACATAATATATTTTAAAAAGTAGGCATTTCCATACCCCCTCTGGTTTACCTCAGCATGTCGTTAATAAATATTGTCATTTTTAAAGTGATGTTATATAAAGAAAATTTGGAAACTCTGATTTAAGCCAATATTTTAAGAGCTTTACAGATTATAATTTTTATCAGGTCTGTCTGTAAGTGATTTATTTATAGAAAGAGCGATGATTTTAATATAATTGAGAATTTGTTGGTAGTGATTTCCAAATGTTCAAAATCCCAACCTGTTTAGATCCCTTATATATAAAAAATATTACCTAAAATTGTATTTAGAAGCAAAATTTAAATGGAAAGTTTAGCTTCCTTGGAAATTAAAGTAGTTGAGACTGATAGTTTCTTTTCCTTTAAAGAAAGATTATTGTCTGTTTTTTTTGTTTGTTTGTTTTGTGTGTGTGTGTGTGTGTGTGTGTGTGTGTGTGGTTTTTTTAACCATTAACATTTTATTATGCTTGTTTTACTATTTACCCAATACTTCACCATCCATCCATAAATCCATTTTAATTTTGATGCAGTTTGAATAATTGCAGACATATGTATCCATCCTCCTAAAAGTTCTCAGTATACAGTCATTAACTGAAGTTCAGTACTTTTTTAGTTTTTCATGTAAAATTTACATAATCATTTGCACAAATATGTATTAAATATTTGGACAAATATATACACCTGTGTAATCCAACCCCTATCAAGATAACACTATTACCATCACCCTGGAAAGTTCCCTCATGCTCCTCTCCAGTTCTTTTTTTTTCTCACCATAGACAGATATGCCTCTTTTAAAATTTTTTATATATAGAATCATATTATGTATTCTCCATGATGATTTTTTTTATTTTAAATGCTATTTTATTGAGATGTAGTCACATACCAGATAATCATCCAAAGTTTACAATCTCTGGTTCATAGTATCACCGTATAGTTAAGCATTCATCACCACAATCAATTTTTTTCAAATAATTCAATTTTATTGAGATATATCCACATACCATGTGGTCATACAAAGCATACAATCAGTTATTCACAGTACCACAATATAGTTGTGCGTCCATCACCAAAATTAATTTTTGAACATTTTCATTACCACATACACAAAAGTAATAAGAATAAAAATTAAAGTGAAAAAGAACAATTAAAGTAGAAAAGAACACTGGGTGTTTTTTTTTTTTTTCCTCCGTTTTTCTACTCATCCATTGATACACTGGACAAAGGGGAGTGTGATCCACATTGTCACCCCTCATAATCTACTTTTTTATATAATCATCTTCAAGATTCAGGGGTTCTGGGTTGTAGTTTGATAGATTCAGGTATTTACCGCTAGCTATTCCAATTCACTAGTACATAAGAGTGGGTACATAAGAGTACCCACCAGAGTGACCCGTTGGCTTCTTTTGGAATCTCTCAGCCACTGAAACTTATTTCATTTCATTTCACATCCCCCTTTTGGTCAAGAAGATGTTCTCCATCCCACGATGCTGGGTTCCGATTGCTCCCTTGCACAATCAATTTTTGAACATTTTCATTACTCCAAAAAAATAAGAATTAAAAAAAGAACACACAAAACATCCATACCCCTTTTTATTTTATAAAGTAACTTTTAATATCAGAAACATAAAACTCTTATAATTCTCTTTACTGCATATATGTAATATCAGTGCTTTGACCATCTTAAGTTAAAGGCCCTTTATCATAAAATATATAGTTTTAAACTTTACTCAAATTGAATTTATAATCCCTGTGACTTCTCTACGTATACAAAACAAAAAACTAGTAAAATTAGCAGATACTAAACTATGTTGATAATTTATTCTTAGTTTGTGGTTTTTAGAAACAGTACATGCACCTAATATATGTCAGTTCCTTGGCTTATTAGTTTCAGTGTACAAGGCAATAAAATACAAAATACATGCTTCGTGAACATTCATATCTACAAGACGGCAGCTAAAGATTAAGTTTCAATACTAACGTTTAACTGTTTCTACAAGCAGTTAGCATTGCATCATACTATCATATGCTATCAAGGCAACTTTTTTATACTGAAAAAAATCAAAATAACCATTATATGTAAACTTTTATATGAAATGTTAACTCTTCAAGTGGAAATAAAAAATAAAATTTGTCTATTTACTATTCAGTAAACATAAGACTACAATTTTTTGTTATACTGAGGAAAAAAAGGTCTTATGTGTTTGGGGAAAATAATGCTTAAAAATTAATTAGTAGAAAAATCTGCCAGTGTGATGTTTTTCCTCTCGATGCCAGCACTGATTTGGGAACATGCTGAGGATGACATTATAGATATCTACAAGTGAAATGTAAAAGTTTTTTTTCAAGAAAGCTTTCCTTATCATTGGAAGTAGTTTTGAAATGAAGTAAACTGATTGGCGGCTTTCACAGCTGCTTTTGTGAATTTTGCTAAGGGCTATGTTATCCCTCTCTCTGCTCCCTCCCCTAAATTACTAAAAAATAAAAATATATTTATAATGTGCAAGACAAACATGATTGAACATAAATGTTTCACATTTTGATTTATAGTCTAAAAATTAATTGATAGGTTGATCAGACTAATGAATAGAATGTTGCGTCCTCAATTAGCTAATAAAGGTGCATCCCAAAGCCCTTCCTCTAAAGGGAAATCCCAGGTGGCCCTTTCTGCAATAAAGAAATGTGTAAGAATTCACAACGGAGGCATTTGCATTCCTGATCTACTCATCACACCAGTCTTGAGCATTCTGGGTGAGATGAAGGTGAATGTAGCAGTTTTTGTCCCAAATTATAACCAGTGATCTAGTTAACGGCCATCAGCCCTGTTCTTACCAATAAATAATCACAATGCATTAAAAAGTTACTTGCAATCCTGCAGAATTAGGCATGAGTTGTTGTGAAACAAAAAACCTGTTTTATTAGAACTGACACTGGAAAGAAGGCAGCACTGGAAGTGTCTGAATCATTTGTAATACCAAGTAGCCTCCTAAAACTTTTAATGTGGTTGGGCTTTGGGACCCATCATTTTGAAATCTTAGAAGTATACATTTTTCTCATAGGCTCATATGATCTATGATTATCTTCACTCATTTTAGCAATTCTTGTACAAACAATGACTCTGGGTCTACAAGATAGTATTAATAATTCAAACCAAAGTAATAGACAAGAGACCACTTAGGTTTAGTGTTACCATAGCAGCCTTTTATGAAGTTACTAACAACTTTAGCCTAATCCCAGTAAAGCCTGATAACTGTCATAAGAATTCGTTAGGAAGTTTACTGGGGGTACAATTATATCAATGCCTTTATGAGTCCATACAGAGATATAGTATTTATGTGTGTATGTATAGTTAAGAGTGAATTTGGATTGCCTGAGTAGCAGTTGCCTGGCAAACTGGACATGATGGCATTCTCTTTTCACACAAAAATGATATAATGTATAAGAATAAACTCCAGAATGACCTCTGGACTCTATTTGAAACCTCTCAGCCACTGAAACTATTTTGTTTCATTTCTCTTCTCACTTTTGATCAAAGATGGCTCTCTTAATCCCACATTGCCAGGGCCAGGCTCATCCCCCGTAGTGATGTCCTATGTAGGGGGGAAGGGCACACATATGTCCTTTTGGTCAAAACTTGTTTCTGAGCAATATAGCACAATACTTTTAGAAGTTGTCTGTCTTTTCTAGGTTATCAGAGTGCTATAATGCTCTGTTTGTGAAGGTGTAGGGCATTCGATGATTTTAATTGTCAATACATTGAAAGAGTGGTATTATTTTGGATGTGAAGACAATAGTCTTTAGTATCCTGAACTGAACTGTTAAAGGAAAGGAGGTGGCACAAGAATGTTGTAATTCCCAAATATATGTCATCACTAACACTTACGTTGGAACATGATGCCTTTCTTTCTGCTACTCCATTAACTGGATTGCTAGCATATTCACATCAGTTTTTTTTATGTGGATTTTATTTCTAAAACAAATTTTGAGACTTGAAGTTTTATATTTTTCTGATTATCCTCTAATATAAACTATAAAAGATGAATATAAGCAGAATCAAACATTGGGAAAAATTTTAGTGTAGTCAGAATTATATGTTTTATAAATTAAAGCAAATGTCTCATTCTCTTAAAGGAAATAATAAAATAATAATACTTTATGTTAATTTCCAGGTGTTCTTCTCTATGGGCCTCCAGGCTGTGGAAAAACATTGATAGCCAAGGCTACAGCCAAAGAAGCAGGCTGTCGATTTATTAACCTTCAGCCTTCAACACTGACTGATAAGTGGTATGGAGAATCTCAGAAGTTGGCTGCTGCTGTTTTCTCACTTGCCATCAAGTTACAGCCTTCCATCATCTTTATAGATGAAATAGGTATGTTATGTTTTCTATGTGAACATTTTAAACAGCCTTTTTATTATTATTATTAAATTCAGTTTTATTGAAATACATTCACACACCATACAATCATCCATGGTATATAATCAATTGTCCACAGTATGATAACATAGTTATGCGTTCATCACCACAATCTATCGCTGAACATTTTCCTTACATCGGAAAGAACCAGAACAAGAATAAAAAATAAAAGTGATAAAAGAACATCCCCCCCATCCCACCCCATTTGTCCTTTAGTTTTTATCCCCATTTTTCTACTCATCCATACACTAGATAAAGGGGGTGTGATCCACAAGGTCTTCACAATCACACTGTCACCCTTTGTAATCTACATTATTATATAATTGTCTTCAGGAGTCCAGACTGCTGGGTTTGAGTTTGGTATAAACAGCCATTTTTAAAGATGGTGTTTAGATAACCAGGTTTAATTTTAATATTTATTATGCCATTTTAATAAAATAAGAGATAAGCAGCATCCTAATATGCTATATATTATTTCCATGTTGTAGTTTCTGTCTTTTCCCTGTTTCAAACAGTATTCAGTGTACATCCATGTACATATTTTTTTTGTGCACGTATGCTTGTCCAGGGTAGATACCTGAAGTGGAACCATTAGGTTATGTGATGTGTCCATCTTAACCTCTCTAGCATTACCAGTCCTCCACAGTGATTATACCTATTTTCCCTCCCACCAATGTCTAAAATTTCTATTTCCCCACGTATTCCCTAAGATTTGTTTTTTTTTCAGACACGGAAATTTGTGTTTCCGTGCTTTCCAGTGAATTTTGGCATCTTTTGACATCTTGATTAGCCGCTTGGGTTTCCTTGCTTGTGAATTGCCAGTTTCTCTTTGGTTATTTACATTTTTCTTAGTAATTCTTTGTTGATTTTTATTATGATTGCAAATATTTTCTAGAATGGCTTGTTTTCACTTAGTTTATGATAGTTTTTACTGAAATCTTTTGAAAGTTCTTCTAGCAAGGTTTGGAATAGTGAATTTTTTTTCAAAATTCGGTGTTTTTTTTTTTTTACAGTAGTTGCTCTATCCCTTAGAATTTCATTTCGTTTTATGTTTTCTAAATTTTAAAAATACTGTTTAAATATTGTTTTTTACATTGTTCTGTCATTTGAAATCTAATTCTCCTTTATGTTGTTGACTCTTTCAGAGGAGTTTGTTTCCTTTTGTCTTTTCTTACATTAGATGTCTTTAGGCTTGGTTTTCTTTGGGAATTCTGCTTTGCCTAAGAAGATCCAAACTATTTTGCCTATCTCTACCTGGAGCCTCAGGGTTTTAATCATTCAGAACCGATTTTTATGATAATTTCTCAACTTGAATGTTCCTAGACAGAATGATAGTACATATTTAGACTTCACAGCTAAGTGAGTGCCCCCATGGTCCTGTTTTTTGTTTTGTTTTGTTTTGTTTTGTTTTTTGTTTTTTTGAGTAAGCAGGTAGAAAGTTTGTTAAGGATGGATGTGAGAAGACATGCCGGCACTCTTGCATGAAAAGAGAGATGAGAGGTTCCTGTAATGTAGGGCAGTCTCTTGTATAGGTTTTTTGTTTTTTTTTGTGATTTTTATTAACTATTTAAGTGCTCTCCCCTTTTTCCTCCTTCACTGATGCTTGATCATAGATGACTGACTCAGGCGGGGTCTGTTGGCTCCACCCTTCTCCCTCTTGGTCCTGGTTTTTTTTAATAATCAAGGGAGAGCATTCCTTCTACCCCTAGCCCAGGTATAGACTCATCAACTTCCTTGTAATCTCCCTGTTATACTGGTGAGTGCATGTTTTTTCTTTCCTGTTGTCTACACTTTCTGTGGGGGTACATCCTTTTGAGCCTCTTGGCGTCAGTCATTGAGTCATTGGATGGGTATTATCACTGAAGGAGAATCTTTTGATGCTACTCATATGTATCTATTATGTACACACACACACGCACACGCACACATAGGCATAATCACTTCAAGTTCTTGCCATTCGTATTTTCAGTTCCCTTTTTTTCTGAACTCTGAGACAGTTTTCTTTCTTGCAATCTCAGATATGCATTAACTTTTTAGAAATTACAGATTTATGGAAAAATTGAGCCCCTAGTACAGAGTTGCTATATAACCTCCTCCCCTGTACTCAGTTTCTCTTATTATTAACATGTTTTGTTAGTATGGCACATTTTTACAATTAATGAACTAATATTGATAAATTATTATTAACTAAAGTTATAGTTTACATTAAGGTTCACTCGTTGTGTTATACAGTTCTGTAGATGTTGACAAATGCATAATGTCATGTATCTGCTATTACAGTGTCATAGAGAGTAGTTTCATCATCCAAAAATTCCCTGTTTACCGTCCATTCATTCCTTTTCCTTCACCCAACCCACCCCTGGCAACCACTGATCTTTTTCCTGTCTCTATAGTTTTGCCTTTTCTAGAACACCATAGACTTGGTATCATACAGTATGTAGCCTTTTCAGACTGGCTTTGTTCACTTAGCAATATACATTTACAGTTTCTCCATGTCTTTTTGTGGTTGGATAGCTAATTTTTTATTGCATCCCGTTGTAAGGATGTACCACAGTTTGTTTATTCATTCATCTATTAAAGGACATGTTGGTTGCTTCCAGTTTTGGATGATTATGAATGAAGCAGCTGTAAACATCCATGTGCAGGTTTTTATGTCGACATAAGTTTTCAATTCAATCTAGTAAATACCTGGGAGAGTGATTGCTAGATCGTATGGTAAGACTGTCCTCCAACGTGGCTGTACCATTTTTCATTCTTACCAGGAATAAATGAGCTTTCCTTTTGTTCTAGTGTTCATTAGTCAGTTTTTTGGATTTTAGCCATTCTAATAGGTGTGTATTGGTATTTTCTTGTTGTTTTTATTTGCAGTTCCTTAACGACATGTTGATATGGGACATTTTTCCACATGCTTTTTTGCCATCTGTATGTCTTCTTTGGTGTAGTGTCTGTTCACATCTTTTGCCCATTTTTAATTGGGTTTTCTTATTATCGAATGTTAAGAATTCTTTATATATTTTGTGTACAGGTCCTTTATCAGATAAGTGTTTTGCAAATGTTTTCTTCCAGTCTTTGGCATTTTTTTTTCCATTTGCTTACAGTGTCTTTCACAAAGCACAATTTTCATTTGTTTATTTATTTATTTATTTACAGGAGCTTATGAAAGAGAACTTTTTTATTTTTATTTTTTTAACTTTTTATTTTGAAAGATTTCCAAATTTACAGCACAGTTGAAAAAATAATACAAACTCCATAAACAGAACTCCAACATACCCCACCTTCCAGATACCTAGGTTCACCAATTTTAATATTTTTGCCACCTTTGCAGGTCATTCTGTCTATCTGTGTATTTATCTGTTTTCTGAATATTTGAAAACAGGTTGCACACATCATACTCCTTAAAATAATATTTCCATATATCTTTCCTATAAATCAGGATATTCTCTTATGTAATCGCTTAAGTGCAGTTATAAGAACTTTAACATTGGAGACGGCGGTGTGCCAAGGGGAGAGGCGGTTGTTGACAGGTGGCGCCTGAGCACTGGGAGTGCTCATTGTGCCCCGCAGCTGCCGAATCGCCCGCCCACCGCCTGCCCTCTGCCAGCTTAGCGTGTCAGTCTGCAAGAATCCAGTGGTGGGTGCAGAGCTTGTGGCCGACCCTGCGGCCTCCTCCTCCTCCTCCCCCTTCCCCTCACCCCTATCCCACACCCCCTTCCCCTTCCTGGGTCCTTCACCCTCCGCCTACCGCCCACACTCGGGTTTTGGTCATGGTCCAGTGGTCGCCTACCGCCAGCACCACCTCCAGCCCCTGTGCCTCCGCCTTGGAGGCAGACAGCGGGGAGGAGGAATGCCGCTCACATCCGAGGAGAGACAGCATGAAAAGGGCCAACACTGGGCTTTGGGCTGTTACTTGTTGCTGAGCTCACTAATTGCAGCTTCTTCAAGGCTGAGCTGAGGGCCGGGGAACAGCAGCGCTCTAGGGGACCTTGGTGGGAACTGTGCCAAGCTGCTGCTGGAAGGAGTCGATGGAGGCAGATGTGTGAATTCTAGGAGCTGCTCATAATCCAAAGTCCTGCTAGATGTGCTGTCTTCACCTCATCTAGAGTTTTTGAGGCATTTTAAGTACTTTTTCCAGATTATGTTTAAAATTGAAACCAAGCCATGTCGTGAAGAACTGAAGGGTGAAGACCATCAAGTGGTGTTTTTTCAGGATAAGGCCCTACTTTACAGACAAAGCAGTGCCACCAAGGAAACCCAGAGAATGTGTTTGAATGCATACATCAAGGTCTGGAGAGCCACTATCTTTAGGACTTTGTTTTCTTTCCATCAATTAAAAATAATCAGAACATAAAAATAAAAGACATGTATATATCTAAAAGAAGTCATATTCATAGGATAAAGCTTCATTCACTGATGAAAACGTTTTAGTGGATTCGCTATTAATTCTGCACTAAAACTGTGTTGATTTTTGCAAAAGTCTGATATATTTTAATTTGGTGAATAAAATTAGTGAAAAAAAAGAAATTTAACATTGATTTAAAGCTTCCATTTTTTTCTTATGTTCCAGTAATGTCCTTTTGAGCCTTTTCCTCCTCCGTTCTCAGATCCCATCCAGTATCATAAATTGCATTTAATTGTTGTTATCTTCTTAGTTTCTTTCTTTCTTTTTTAATTGTGGAAATTTACATACAACATAAATCTTCCCGTCCCAGTCCCTCCCAAGCATTCCATTCAGTGGGATTAATCACATTTACAATGTTGCAGTACCTTCACCACCATCCATTAACAGAGCTTTCCCTTCACCCCAGACAGGAACTCTATACTCTTTTTGCATAAGGTCCCCATTCTCCTTACCCTCTGCCTCTGGTAACCTGTACTCTATACTTTCCACCTCTGTGAGTTTACATATTCTCTGATAATTCCTTTGGGGTTACTGTGGGGTTTAATTAGACATCTTAAATGTATAACAATTCTCGTTTGCTTTGGTAACAGCTTAACTTCAGTGGCATTCGTAAACTGTGTTTGTATACCCACTGTCCCCCCACTTTTATGTAGTTTTTGTCACGAATTATGTGTTTTTATATTATGAGTCCAAAACTATTAGTTTATCATTACATTTTATGCATTTGCCTTTTAGATCCTGTAGGAAGTAAAAAGTGGTGTTGCAAATCAAAAATGCAGTGGTAGTAGTGTTTATATTTATCCATGTCATTATGTTTGTCAGAAATCTTTATTTCTTGGATGTGTGTATTCGTGTCTTTCGTAAAATTTGTGAAGTTTTCAGCTATTACTTCTTTGAATATTCTCTCTGCCCCTTTCTTCTTCTGGGACTC
Organism: Choloepus didactylus; assembly: GCF_015220235.1. Lineage (NCBI taxonomy): Eukaryota > Metazoa > Chordata > Mammalia > Pilosa > Megalonychidae > Choloepus > Choloepus didactylus. The sequence continues at coordinate 46,398,079 of NC_051321.1, forward strand.
ATACAATGTATATTCTTGACTGTATCCTACAGGTTCCTCATACTCTGTTCACTGTTCTTCATTCTTTCTTCTTTCTGCTCCTCAGATGGATGGTTTCAATTGTCCTATCCTTAGGTTCACTGATTCTTTCTTCTGCCAGCTCCAATCTGCTGTTGAGCCCCTTTTCATGATTTCCATGTCTCACTTGATGTTCTCTTTGTGTTCATCTGTCATTTTCCTGATTTCTTTTAATTCTTTGTCTTTGTTTTCCTTTAGCTCTTTGAGCATATTTAGAACCATGTTTTAAAAGTCTTGGTCTGGAATGTCCTAGTTCTGATCCTCCTCATTGATGGTTTCTAATGCTTTAATTATCCTTTGCATGGACCACTGCATCCTCTTTTTTTGGTAAGTTTTATAATCTTTTGTTGAAACCTGGACATTTTGATATTTTAATGTGTTATCACTGGAATTTAGATTCTCAAGTGTCTATTCCTGTAGGTGAAATCCAGCTGGTGTTATGACAGCATTTTTCTTGAATGCCAGGAGTGAAACAAAGAAAAAGAAAAGGGAGAAAAAACACCTTTCCCAGCCTTTGCAAATTGACCTGTGGGAGTGCTCTCCTTCAGAGCTTGTCCATACAATGATTTAGAGAACAGCCTCAGACCAAAGTGAAGGGGGCCTCCCTGGTCCTTTTTGAATGAGTCTTGTCTTGGAGCATGCCTGTGTGTGGTCTTAGGAATTTCCCTATTTACATGAGTACAAAGGTCCCCTCTTCCCTAGGAAACAGTTTCCTTACAGTCCTAGGCACTGCACTGTATGTCCTACAGCCAGCAATCCCTAGCCTCAGGGCAGGTGCTCGACTGCCCTCCCACAGCATTCTGCAGGAGAGCTCTGTTAGCTGCATTCTACATGTAGGACATGTTTTGAAACAGTGAGTCCCTCAGGCCACCACCAGACAGATTGGGCCATACAAATATGCTTCTAATATATGAACCAGAGTTGCTCTTGTCTCTCTGGAACCAGGACCAGGGATTCTCACTGGGAGTGCTGACCAATTCTGCACAGAGCCATTGAGGCATGAGGGAGAGGCTAGCCAGGGCATGAGGAGATCCTACTACTTTTAAGCCGCCTTTTTCTTGATTTGACACTTACCCTGTTACTGAAATCCTTTAACTGTTTTCTGGAGCTTTGAGAAAGATGTTTCTGCTAGTCTTGCTGGGTTGTTCAAAGCTTCTGTGGGGGGGCAAGGCCCTGAAGCTTCTCACATCACCATCTTGATTGGGTGGGTCCTCCACATGGGACTTTATTATTTTTTAAAGCGAATTCATACAGCCATTGATTATACTAAGCTATTTCACTGCTCTTTTCTTTCCACTTAAGTTTTGGGAGCTATCCTAATGAGGATGATAATGGTGAAACAAAATTGTTGACTCATTATCTAGAGTATAAATACATTATAAATTGACACTTTATTGTATGCAAGGCAAGATGAGGTGTCTTTGCCTTCATTGTACATACATGAAGCAGGAGTTCAGCGAGGGGATGATGTGAGCCATTTCTAGTCCTGTTTCATTGTAGGAAGATTAACCCATGTTCAGTTGTCAGTTGATGTAACTGCCAAGATGGTTGTTCTTCCAGTCATTCCACTCTTGGGCTTCTATGATGTTTTCTCATCATCCTCTTTCTCCTTTTGCTCTTGAGCTTCCTGTTGTGGAGCTGCTTTTATGAACTCAATTATCTTTGGCTATTCACTGATCTGGTAATGTTCCATATTTCTGATGCTGATCATACCAGTCATTCACTGTTATGGTTGCCAGACTTGGGTAACCAGCCCCAAACACCTTGGCTTGGGCCACATCCTGAGTGAAAATGAAGGGTTTCATGGAGGCCTGTCCTGATGCAATGAGTGAGAAGTTGATGCCTCTTTTGAGGAGTCTTTCTCGGAGGATCTTTTATTTCCTGATCAATACTCTCAGTCTCTTTCAAGCTTATACCAATGCACCTTTGCAAATGAAGGAGATAATACTCACAAGCAAACTTATCATCTGCTTGACCACTTTCCCCGGGAGATTACAGTGGAGGCAACATATTCTCCACCTGTTTCATCTGCTTGTATCTTTATTTTAGCCTGTCTTTGAGATGCCATAGCAACGAGGCCAGGATAGGCCATGGGAGAGCCAGCAGTATTATTTTTTTGCTATATTCATACGACAGAATATTATTTAGCCGTAAAAATGAAGTTCCATGAATGTAATTAGCACCAATGAATTTCATACTTGAAACTGGTTAAATGGGAAATTTTATGTTGTATATATGTTACCACAATAAAAACTTAAAAATTAAAAATTTTTAAAAATAAGGATATGAAGTTCTGATACATACAAAATGGATGAACCTTGAAATCATTAGGTTGAGTGAAATAAGCCAAACACAAAAGGACAAACATCATATGATTCCATTATATGAAATATCTAGAATAAGCAAATTCATAAAGACAAAAAGTAGATTAAAGGTTACCAGGGGCTGGGCGGAGGGGGGAAATGAGGAGTAATTGTGTAGTGGGTGTAGGATTTCTAATTGGGGTGATAAAAGAGTTTTGGTGATGGATGGTAATGATACCACAACAATGTGAATGTAAGACCATTGAAATGTATGCCTAAAAATTGTTAAAATGTGAAATTTTGTCAAATATATGTATATTTAATGCTATGAAGAAATACCAAATGCTATGAAACCATATGATGCTAGCTTCTGGTTTGGGGGATCAGGATGTGTTTTCCGAGATAACAAGCTAAGCCTTATTTAAAGAACAAAAGGATAAGGTGTAGCAGTATATTCCATGCAAAAGGAACATCATGCTTACTCCTGCCTTCAGACTCTGAAGGAGGAGGAGATGTAGTGCATTCAGTGAATTAAAAATAAACCTAGCAGCCAGCATGCTAGAGTTCAGAATTCAATTCAGTTGCCAGGAGGAGGGAATGCACCGTGACATTGGTAAGGTAAGCAAGGGCAAGGCAAAGCCATTAGAACTGGGTTTGTGTTTTACTTTTTTTTTTTTTTTTTTAACTTTTCATATTGAAATGATTTCAGAATTACAAAAACTTTACCAAAAAATTACCTACACTTTTTACCCATATTCTCCAAATGGTGTCTTTTTTTAATATTCATTTTATTGAGATATATTCACATACCATGCAGTCATACAAAACAAATTGTACATTCCATTGTTCACAGTACCATACATAGTTGTGCATTCATCACCAAAATCAATCCTTGACACCTTCATTACTACACACTCAAAAATAACAAGAATAATAATTAAAGTGAAAAAGAGCAATGAAAGTAAAAAAGAACACTGGGTGCCTTTGTTTGTTTGTTTCTTTGTTTCCTTCCCCTATTTTTCTACTCATCCATCCATAAACTAGACAGAGGGGAGTATAGTCCTTATGACTTTCCCAATCCCATTGTCACCCCTCATAAGCTACATTTTTATACAACCGTCTTCAAGATTCATGGGTTCTGGGTTGTAGTTTGATAGTTTCAGGTGTCTACCGCCAGCTACCCCAATTCATTAGAACCTAAAAAGGGTTGTCTGTATTGTGTGTAAGAGTGCCCACCACAGTGACCTCTCAGCTCCTTTTGGAATCTCTCTGCCACTGAAGCTTATTTCATTTCCTTTCATTTCCCCCTTCTGGTCAAGAAGATGTTCTCCGTCCCACGATGCCGGGTCTACATTCCTCCCTGGGAGTCATATTCCACGTTGCCAGGGAGATTCACTCTGCCGGGTGTCAGATCCCGTGTAGTGGGGAGGGCAGTGGTTTCACCTGCCAAGTTGACTTACTAGAGAGAGAGGGCCACATCTGAGCAACAAAGAGGCATTCAAGAGGAGGCTCTTAGGCACAATTATAGGGAGGCCTAGCCTCTCCTTTGCAGCAACAGTCTTCCCAAGGGCAAGTCCTGTGGTACAGGGCTCAACCCATCAAACCACCAGTCCCCTATATCTGTGAGGACATTAGCAGCCATTGAGGTGGGGCAGGCCAATACCCCTGCATTCTGCACCAGGTCCTCAAGGGGGCTCTGCATATTTTTTTCCTTGTTTTTTTAACTTTTTTTTTAATCAACTGTATAAAAAATAAAAAAAATTTTAAAAAACATACAGTAAAAGAACATTTCAAAGAGAGCATAACAAGGGAGTAAGAAAAAGACAACTAACCTAAGATAACTACTTTACTTCCAACATGTTCCTACTCTACCCCAAGAAAGTATTTCAGTTTCTCCACATCCCCTCCAGCATTTGTAGTTTCCTGTTTGTTTAATGGCAGCCATTCTAATTGGTGTGAGATGGTATCTTATTGTGGTCTTAATTTGCATCTCTAATAGCTAGTGAAGCTGAACATTTTTTTCATGTGTTTCTTGGCCATTTCTATTTCCTCTTCAGAGAACTGTCTTTTCATATCTTTTGCCCATTTTATAATTGTGCTGTCTGTACTATCGGCATTGAGTTGTAGGATTTCTTTATATAGACAAGATATCAGTCTTTTGTTCAGATACATGGTTTCTAAAAATTTTTTCCCATTGAGTTGGCTACCTCTTCACCTTTTTGACAAATTCCTTTGAGGTACAGAAACTTCTAAGCTTGAGGAGTTCCCATTTATCTATTTTTCCTTTTGTTGCTTGTGCTTTGGGTGTAAAGTCTAGGAGGTGGCCACCTAATACAAGGTCTTGAAGATGTTTCACTACATTATCTTCTAGGAGTTTTATGGTACTTTCTTTTCTATTGAGATCTTTGATCCATTTGGAGTTCATTTTTGTGTAGGGTGTGAGGTAGGGATCCTCTTTCATTCTTTTGGATATGGATATCCAACTCCCCCAGCCCCATTTGTTGAAAAGACCATTATGACCCAGTTCAGTAACTTTGGGGACCCTATCAAAGATCCGTCGGCTATAGATCTGAGGGTCTATCTCCAGACTCTCAATTCGATTCCATTGATCACTATGTCTATCTCTGTGCCAGTACCATGCTGTTTTTTTTTTTTTCATTTTTATTGAGATTGTTCAGCTACCATACAATTATCCAAAGATCCAAAGTGTACAATCACTTGCCCCTGGGTACCCTCATACAGCTGTGCATCCATCACACTTAATTTTTGTTCAATTTTTAGAAACTTTTCATTACTCCAGACAAGAAATAAAGTGAAAGATGAAAAAAAAAAAAAAAAAAGAAAAGAAAAGGAAACTCTAATCCTCCCCTATCCCTAACCAACCCCCCTCAATTGTTGACTCGTAGTATTAATATAGTACATTTGTTACTGTTTATGAAAAAATGTTGAAATACTACTAACTGTAGTATATAGTTTGTAATAGGTATATAGTTCTTCCCTATATGCCCCTCTATTATTAACTTCTAATTGTATTGTCATACATTTGTTGTGGTTCATGGAAGTGATTTCTAGTATTTGTACAGTTGATCATGGACATTGCCCACCATAGGATTCAGTTTTATACATTCCCATCTTTTGACCTCCAACTTTCCTTCTGGTGACATGTATGACTCTGAGCTTCCCCTTTCCACCTCATTCACACACCATTTGGTACTGTTAGTTATTCTCACATCTTGCTACCAACACCCCTGTTCATTTCCAAACATTTAAGTTCATCCTAATTGAACATTCTGCTCATATTAAGCAACCACTCCCCATTCTTAAGCCTCGTCCTATATCTTGGTACCTTATATTTCATGTCTATGAGTTTACATATTATAATTAGTTCCTATCAGTGAGACCCTGCAATAATTGTCCTAATGTGTCTGGCTTATTTCACTCAGTATATTGCCCTCGAGGTTTTGTCATCAACCCATTTTTTTTTAATATGGTTTTGTTCACTCACCATACATTCCATCCCAAGTAAATAATCGATGGTTTTCTGCATGGTCATACATTTATGTATTCACCACCTTCACCATTATCTATATAAGAGCATCTACATTTCTTCCACAAGGCAGGAGGGAGAGTCAAAGAAGGTAGAGAGGCAAAAGAAAGAGGGAAAAAAAAGACAGCTAGGAAGCAGCAAAAGGAAAAATAACCTTAAATCAAAGTAGAATAAAGAATCAGACAGTACCACCAATGTCAAGTGTCTAACATGCCTCCCCTATCCCCCCCTCTTATCTGCATTCACCTTGGTATATCACCTTTGTTACATTAAAGGAAGCATAATACAACGATTCTATGAGTTATAGTCTCTAGTTTATGCTGATTGCATCCCTCCCCCAGTGCCTCCCCATTTTTAACACCTTGCAAGGTTGACATTTGCTTGTTCTCCCTCGTTAAAGAACATATTTGTACATCTTATCACAATTGTTGAATACTCTAGATTTCACCAAGTTACACAGTCCCACCCAGTCTTTATCTTTCCTCCTTTCTTGTGGTGTCTCACATGCTCCCCACCTTCCTCTCTCAACCGTATTCATAGTTACCTTTGTTCAGTGTACTTATATTGTTGTGCTACCGTCTCCCCAAATTGTGTTCCAAACCACGCACTCCTGTCTTCTATTACCGTGTAGTGCTCCCTTTAGTATTTCCTGTAGGACAGGTGTCTTATTCATAAAGTCTCTCATTGTCTGTTTGTCAGAAAATATTTTGAGCTCTCCCTCATATTCGAAGGACAGCTTTGTTGGATACAGGATTCTTGGTTGGCGGTTTTTGTCTTTCAGTATCTGAAATATATCACACCACTTCCTTCTTGCCTCCATGGTTTCTGCTGAGAGATCCGCACATAGTCTTATTAAGCTTCCTTTGTATGTAATGGATCGCTTTTCTCTTGCTGCTTTCAGGATTCTCTCTTTGTCTTTGACATTTGATAATCTGATTATTAAGTGTCTTGGCGTAGGTCTATTCGTATCTCTTCTGTTTGGAGTACGCTGCGCTTCTTGGATCTGTAATTTTATGTCTTTCATAAGAGATGGGAAATTTTCATTAATTATTCCCTCTATTATTGCTTCTGCCCCCTTTCCCTTCTCTTCTCCTTCTGGGACACCAGTGATACGTTCATTATTGTACTTTGTTTCATCCTTGAGTTTCCGGAGACATTGCTCATATTTTTTCATTCTTTTCTCCATCTGCTCCTTTGCGTGTAGGCTTTCAGGTGTTTTGTTCTCCAGTTCCTGAGTGTTTTCTTCTGCCTCTTGAGATCTGCTGTTGTATGTTCCCATTGTGTCTTTCATCTCTTGTGTTGTGCCTTCCATTTCCATAGATTCTACTAGTTGTTTTTTTGAACTTTTGATTTCTGTCATATACATGTCCAGTGCTTCCTTTACAGCCTCTATCTCTTTTGCAATATCTTCTCTAAACTTTTTGATTTGATTTAGCATTAGTTGTTTAAATTCCTGTATCTCAGTTGAAGTGTACGTTTGTTCCTTTGACTGGGCCATAACTTTGTTTTTCTTAGTGTAGGTTGTAATTTTCTGTTGTCTAGGCATGGTTTCCTTGGTTATCCAAATCAGGTTTTCCCAGACCAGAACAGGCTCAGGTCCCAGAGGGAAGAAATATTCAGTATCTGGTTTCCCTGTGGATGTGTCTTAAAAAATTGCTCCACCCTTTGATGCCTCGGGTCACTGTGCTTTTCTGCCCTGCAAGTGATGCCTGTTAGCCTATAATTCTTGACTGGTGTGAGGAGGTATGGCCGTGTTCCCCAGGCTCTGGGGTCTGGTTCTGAATGGAAAGGGCCCCACCCCTTTCCTCCTAGAGAAGACAGAGCTCCCAGGTGGAGGTCATTAGCATTTCAATGGTCTCGCTCTCTCCTTGTGCTATCTCCACCCTTCCCAGAGTCACAGCCCTGGAAACTGAAAATGACTGGGGCTTTCTCCAGTGAGCCAAAAAAGAAACAGATAGTCCCCTTCAGACCGAGTCCAAGGCAACCCTCTGGCTCTCCCAGGTCAGTCGTCACCCAAAGCCTCTGTCTGTTTTTTGGGGATTCGTACCTGTAGTGAGCAGTTCACACTCGCTACTTAAAACCCCAGTTGGAGCTCAGCTGAGCTATATTCGCTTGCTGGGAGAGAGCTTCTCTCTGGCACCACGAGGCTTTGCAGCTCGGGCTATGGGGGAGGGGGTCCCATGACTTGGTTCCGCAGGTTTTACTTACAGATTTTATGCTGTGTTCTCGGGCATTCCTCCCAATTCAGGTTGGTGTATGATGAGTTGGTGATCTCGTTTGTCCCCCTGCAGTTATTCTAGATTGTTTAACTAGTTGTTTCTGGTTTTTTGTAGTTGTTCCAGGGGGACTACTTAACTTCCACTCTTCTCTATGCCGCCATCTTGCCCCTCGAGTGCCATGCTGTTTTGATAGCTGTGGCTTTATAATAAGCTTCAAAGTCAGGGAGTGTAAGTCCTCCCGCTTCGTTTTTCTTTTTTAGAGTGTCTTTAGCAATTCGAGGCATCTCCCCTTTCCAAATAAATTTGATTACTAGCTTTTCCAAGTCTGCAAAGTAGGTTGTTGGAATTTTGATTTGGATTGTATTGAATCTGTAGATGAGTTTGGGTAGAATTGACATCTTAATGACATTTAGCCTTCCTATCCATGAACATGGAATATTTTTCCATCTTTTAAGGTCCCCGTCTATTTCCTTTAGTAGAGTTATGTAGTTTTCTTTGTATAGGTGTTTTACATCTTTGGTTAAGTTTATTCCTAGGTACTTGATTTTTTTAGTTGCTATTGAAAATGATATGTTTTTCTTGAGTGTCTCCTCAGTTTGTTCATTTCCAGCATATAGAAACATTACAGACTTATGTGCATTAATCTTGTATCCCGCTACTTTGCTAAATTTGTTTATTAGCTCTAGTAGCTGTATCGTCGATTTCTCGGGGTTTTCCAGATATAAGGTCGTATCATCTGCAAACAATGACAGTTTTACTTCTTCCTTTGCAGTTTGGATGCCGTTTATTTCTTTGTCTTGCTGGATTGCCCTGGCTAGCACTTCCAGCACAATGTTGAATAACAGTGGTGATAGCAGGCATCCTTGTCTTGTTCCTGATCTTAGAGGGAAGGCTTTCAGTCTCTCACGATTGAGTACTATGCTGGCTGTGTGTTTTTCATATATGTTCTTCATCAGATTGAGGAAGTGTCCTTTAATTCCTATCTTTTGAAGTGTTTTTATCAAAAAGGGATGTTGGATTTTGTCGAATGCTTTTTCAGCATCTATTGAGATGATCATTTGATTTTTTCACTTTTGATTTGTTAATGTGTTGTAGTACATTGATTGATTTTCTTATGTTGAACCATCCTTGCATGCCTGGAATGAACCCCACTTGGTCATGATGTATGATTTTTTTAATGTGTCTTTGGATTTGATTTGCAAGTATTTTGTTGAGGATTTTTGCATCTATATTCATTAGGGAGATTGGCCGGTGGTTTTCCTTTTTTGTAGCATCTTTGCCTGGTTTTGGTATTAGATTGATGTTAGCTTCATAAAATGAGTTAGGTATTGTTCCATTTTCTTCAATGTTTTGAAAGAGTTTAAGTAAAATTGGTGTCAGTTGTTTTTGGAAAGTTTGGTAGAATTCCCCTGTGAAGCCATCTGGCCCTGGGCATTTATTTGTGGGAAGATTTTTGATGACTGATTGGATCTCTTTGCTTGTGATTGGTTGGTGGATGTCTTCTGTTTCTTCCCTGGTTAGTCTAGGTTGTTCATATGTTTCCAGGAAACTGTCCATTGCATTGCATCCTTGCATTTAAAGTCTATTTTGTTTGAGATTAATATTGCTACACCTGCTTTCTTTTGGCTGTAGCTGGCATGAAATATTTTTTTCCATCCTTTCACTTTCAATTTCTTTGTGTCCCTGTGTCTAAGATGAGTCTCTTGTATGCAACATATTGATGGTTCATTTTTTTTTGATACGTTCTGCAAATCTGTATGTTTTAATTGGGGAGTTTAATCCATTTATATTCAGTGTTATAACCGTGAAGGCATTTCTTGAATCAGCCATCTTATCCTTTGGTTTATGTTTGTCAGATATGTTTTTCCCTCTCTCTATTAATATCCTTTAATGTACCCATACTGAATCTCTTTAGTACTGAACCTTTGGCCGTGTCTCTCTCTCCTTTCTTTGTTTCTGTGTTGGTAGGGCTCCCTTTAGTACCTGAAGTAGGGTAGGTCTTTTATTAGCAAAATCTCTCAGCATTTGTTTGTCTGTGAAAAATTTAAGCTCTTCCTCAAATTTGAAGGAGAGTTTTGCTGGATAAAGTATTCTTGCTTGGAAATTTTTCTCACTCAGAATTTTAAATATGTCATGCCACTGCCTTCTCACCTCCATGGTGGCTGCTGAGTAGTCACTACTTAGTCTTATGCTGTTTCCTTTGTATGTGGTCAGTTGCTTTTCTCTTGCTGCTTTCAGAACTTGCTCCTTCTCTTCCGTATTTGACAGTCTGATCAGAGTATGTCTTGGAGTGGGTTTATTTGGATTTATTCTATTTGGAGTATGCTGGGCATTTATGGTTTGTGTATTTATGGTGTTTAGAATATTTGAGAAGTTTTCCCTAAGCATTTCTTTGAATACTCTTTCTAGACCTTTACCCTTCTCTTCCCCTTCTGGAACACCAATGAGTCCTATATTTGGATGTTTTATATTATCTGTCATATCCCTGAGGTCCATTTTGATTTTTTCGATTTTCTTCCCCATTCTTTCTCTTGTTCTTTCATTTTCCGTTGTGTCATCTTCCAGGTCTCTTGATTCGTTGTTCAGCTTCCTCTAGTCTTGTACTATGAGTATCCAGAATCTTACAGTTTCTTTAATTTCTATAAGATAGTCTGTTTTTTTATTTACTCTTGCAGTGTCTTCTTTATGCTCTTCTAGGGTCTTCTTGATGTCCTTTATATCCTGTGTCATGCTCATCTTCATCTCCTTTATATCCTGTGCCATGGTCTCATTGTTCATCTTTAGTTCTTTGATTAATTGCTCCAGGTATTCTGTCTCCTCTGATCTTTTGATTTGGGTTGCTTGGGCTTGGGTTATCCATATTGTCTGTTTTTGTCATATGCTTTTCTGTTCTGTGGACTTCTAGGACACTGAGTCGTTGTTCTGCTTCCTCTAATCTTGTATTATGAGTATCCAGAGTCTTTTTAATTTGGCCAGTAGTTTCTTTTATTTCCATAAGATCTTCTATTTTTTTATTTACTATTGTAATGTCTTCTTTATGCTCTTCTAGGGTCTTCTTTATGTTCCTTACATCGTGTTCCATGGTCTTCTTTATGTCCTTTATATCCTTTGCCATGTTTTTATTCCTCGATTGTAGTTCTTTGATTAATTGTGCCAAGTACTGTGTCTCTTCTGATATTTTGATTTCGGTCTTTGGGAATCCGTTCTCCATAGCATCTGGTTTTATCACATGCATTAAGATTTTCTGTTGTTTTTGTCCTCTTGGCATTTGCTTTGCTTGATAAGGTTCTTTCAAGTTGTAAAAAAAAAAAAAAAATACCAATCTAATTTTTCAGAAATACAAGTTGGTGGTGTACACTTTCTCTAACTAACCAGGAGATGGCGTCTGTGAGTCACCTATACCCCTCAAGTCAGTTCTCAACTTTGTTCTTGTGGGGTTCAGTTGGTGAATTCAATTTGGGTGTGTTGCTGGAGCCGTCCGCCCTGAATGTGGGGTGTGTGTCCCAGTGGCTAGGGAGGCAGGGCTGCTTTCATATTCAAGCCTCCCAGGTGTTCCTGGAGATTCAAGGCTGTTGCAGGAGTCTAAGCCTTCATTTCAGTTTTGCCCCCGATCCTCTCTGACACTGACCCACAAACCACTGGCATTGACGTAGCATCCCTGGGTTTTCTGAGCAGGTCCCCCTTCTCAGCTGTGATCTTCCAGGACCTCTGCTGAGAGAAGGGTATGCTACATCATACATCATAAATGCACGCCGTACCTCAAGGGAAGCCCCGGGCTGACAGGCCGTGCAGGGTGTTCTCAGCCTGATGCAAAGATGGATGAACGGGGCGTCTCCACCCCTCCCCTCTCCTCGCACAGTTCCTCCTTCCCAGCTCAGGGACAAGTGGCACTGCTCTGGGCTGTGGGCACGGCCCCGGGCAGGAGTGTCTCCAGCCAGCCGGGGAGCGGCTGCAAGCAGCAGGGTTTGTTTCTCCTTCCGGCTCTCCCCTCCGCTCCCTTGGACTTGAGGGAATCTGCAGGGGGCTATCCTCCATGCCAGACACCGAGAGGCCGGCTCAGACTGCTTCTGCTGTGCTTCTACTGCGCGGTTTTCACTGTCGCAAATGCAGCCGCTCCTGGGTTTTACCCCCCTTTTTTTTTTTTTTTTTTTTTAAGAACCAGTCCATCTCCAAATAGCAACCCCTGGCTTCCCCACACTGCAATGTGGCTGCGGGTCTTTCAGCTGGCTTACTCACTCGTTTCAGAATGCAGACTCCCGTTTTCACCAAGTGTACAGCCCCTGTGGTTCTAGCAGACCTTGTCCAGCTGGTGCATCGCTGAAACTGGTATTCTGGGTCACCTTCTGGTTTTTATCTAGTATTTTTCACGGAGGTGTTATTGTGCCCTGTCTCACCTAGCCGCTATCTTAGGTTCTCCTCCCTCCACTTTTATTTTTGGGTTTTTCTTGCTGTTTTTGCTATCCCTATCTCCTCTCCTCAGGGCTGGCTGCTCCCGGATTCTCTGGTGTCTGGTCTCAGTCTATCTGTGATTGGAGTTTGGATCAGTAGAATGAGTTTCTGATGAGAGCTGCCACTGCAGTTCTCCCTCCTCGTTCCCAGTGCTGACGGCCCCTCCTCCCACGAGACTGAGCCTGGCAGGGAGAGGCACAGGTCCCCTGGCTGCAAAATTGTATAGATTTCGCTCATCTCAGCAGTTCCACTTGTTCGTGAATGTTGTATGAAGTATGCCTCATGTCAGATTGCTCTGCAGTGTCCAGTCCACACAGTTCCTGGCTTTCTACCTACTTCCCTGGAGGAGTAACTAAAACATACACCTCACCACTCCATCATCTTGCCCCACCTCAGCAGTGTTATTTTAAGCTGAGTTATTCTTGGTTTGGAGCAGCTCAAATTCTGTCACATGGTAGTAATTGCACTGAGTTAATGCATTTAGAAAGTGTTCTTGAGCCCACTGGAAATGATTAGACACTAGCTGGGGTTGACTTGTTTCCATGGCGAAGGCTCCTTGAAATGCTGGCACCTTCAGGTAATTCAAGTTGGTGGAACCTTTGTCTTCCAATTCTTCATTTTAATTGAAGAAGTTGAGCTGTGGTATCTTTCAGCAGCCTTCTTAAGGAGGTCCAGTCCCTTGAATACTTTTTCCTGGACTATGTAGGAACCAAGTGGGTTCAATTACTACTTCCACTTTGCCCGAAGCTGCTTGCTGGTTTCAAACAGCTCAAGGAGCCATGACAGTGGTACCTCATCTTCTACTTCCATCTTGGGGCACAATTTTTAATTTTAATAAAGACCAACTTACCCATTTTTTTCTTTCATGGATCGTACTTTTGGTGTGTAAAAATACTCATTGCCAAACTCCTGTCACTTAGATTTTCTCCTATGTTGTCTTCTAGAAGTTTTGTAGTTTTGCATTTTACAAATTTTTGATCCATTTTGAGTTAATTTTTGTGGAAGGTGTAAGGTCTGTGTTTAAATTTATTTAAAACAAATACACGGATGTCCAGTTTTTACTAATACTGTTTGTCAGGTATGCATTAACTTTTTTTTAATACATTTTTATTGTGAAATTTAACACATATAGATAACAGTGATGACTTTCTTGTTATAGGTTACAGTTCCACAATTTCAGTTTGCATTAAACTTTTTTAATGCAATTTCTGTGAAATATATTCACATACCATACAATCATCCAAGTCTACATTCAGTTCACAGTATCATCATATAGTTGTGCATTGATCACGACAATCAATTTTTGAACGTATTCATTACTCCAAAAAATAAAAATAAGAATAAAAATTTAAAAAGTAAAAACATCTCATACTCCACCTCCTCCCTATTATTCATTTTTTTTTTTTTGTCCCCATTTTTCTATCATCTGTCCATAATACTGGATAAAGGGAGTGTGAGCCACAAGGTTTCATAATCACATGGTCACACCATGTAAGCTAGTTATATAATCATCTTCAAGTATCATGGATACTGGGTTGCAGTTCAACAGTTTCAGGTATTTCCTTCTAGCTCTTCTAATACACTAAAAACTAAAAAAGGATATCTATATAATGTGTAGGAATAATCTCCAGAGTGACCTCTTGACTCCATTTGAAATCTCTCAGCTACTGAAACTTGCTTCATTTCTCTTCCCCATTTTGGTCCAGAAGGCTTTGCCAGTCCTACAATACAGGGTCCTGGCTCATCCCGGGAGTCGTGTCCCACATTACCAGGGAGATTTGCACCCCAGGGAGTCATGTAGGGGGTGAGGGCAGTGAGTTTACCTGCAAGTTGGTTTAGAGAGAGAGACTGCATCTGAGCCAACAAAAGAGGTTCTCTGGGGGTGACTCTCACACACAATTATAAATATGCTTATCTTCTCCTTTGCATTAACTTTTTAAAAAGGTATTTTATTCAACTTTTTTTGTTTGTATCTACATGTCTTTTTTCCATCTTTTTACTTTTCATTAGTCTAAGTCTTTGTGTGTTTCTCTTGTATGTATCATATAGTTGTGTTTTTAAAAACTCATTATAGTGATTTAATCATTTTCTTGGAGAATGTTAATGAAGTTACTGATAATTATTTTTACTTATCCAGCCTTTTAAGTTTTTCATATTGTTTTAGGCAGCCATCTTGCTAGTACCTCTTCTTGGTAATGAAAATAATTTAGGAATAGTTGTGGCAGAATTATGATGATTAATTAGGCAGTTGACCTTACAAAATTTATCTTTAAAATTTAGGCAATTCTAAAATGACTGTATTTTGTACATCCAGAATAGATGGGTTAGTTCCATATATGGTTCAATGATAGGATGTATTGTACAAAATTGGAACTATATAATAAAAAATTCCTGGATATATGTTTATCATAGCATGTCATGGTAATATGTTTGCTGGAATTACTTTTTTTAAAAAAAATTTTGAAGCTTAGACCTAATACATTTAAGACATTTTTGTGCCACTTGCATGTGTAATTGACAGATTTTGAGTTGTAGTTTCAGTGCTGAGAAATTCCAGTGTTTTATGGGTATATAAGACAAAACCTTTGAAATTGGGATTGTACTAGAAAACCTGAGATTTTTTTACTGTTATGTTTCCATTCTTAGCATTTACCGCCGCTGTCTTTTCGTGCTCTAGAAGAAAAATGTTTTCCCCTTTTAAAAGCATTTCATGTTCACTGTAAATAATTTGGAAGACAGAAAATAATTTTAAGGTGAAAATTAAAATTGTCGTTAAGTCCGTCACTGAAAGATAACCAAAACTATCAGCATTTATAAGTGAATTTCCCTAAAAGTGTTTGTACCTTGTAAAAGATATATGCACATTCATGCTCTAGCATGTGTGTGTTTACCATTTGTTCTGGTTTGCGAATGCTGCTGTTTTGCAAAATACCAGAAATGGATTGACTTTTATAAAGGGGGTTTATTTGGTTACAAATTTACAGTCTGAAGGCTGTGAAAGTGTCCAAACCAAGGCATAAACATGAGTATACCTTTACTGGAGAAAGGCTGTTGCATCTGGAAAACCTCTCTTAGCTCAGAAGGCACGTGGCTGGCATCTGCTTGCTCCCAGAATTGCATTTCAGAATGGCTTTCTCCAAAATATCTCTGCATCAGCTTCGTTGGGCAAACTCTGGGCTAGTATCTCCAAAGTGTCTGCAAAAATCTGCTTTCGACAGCTGTCTCCAAAATGTCTCTCTCAGCCTTAGTACTGAACTCCTTCTATCTGAGCTCTTAAAGGGCTCCAGTAAACTAATCAAGACCTATGCTGAATGGGCGAGGCCACACCTCCATGGAAATAATCTAATCAGAGTTATCACCTACAGTTGGGTGGGCCACATCTCTGTGGAAACAACCTAATCCAAAGGTTCCAACCTAATCAATACTAAATATATCTGCCCCCACAAGATTGCATTAAAAAACATGGCTTTTTGGGGGACATAATACATCCAAACTGGCACACCATTTTTGAGACTATTCTACATAAACCATTTTCTGTCCTACTTTTTCCCACTCAATAGAGTTTTAGGCATTTTTCCATGTGTTTTGTTTCAATTTCTCAGAAAGTGTGTGAAAATAAAGGATGTGACTTCAGAATTAAGAGCACATGGAAAGTTGTTGCCAGAGCCCACAGGCTTTCACCCCAGGACTCTGCTTGATCCTTTTCCAATCTCGATACCAGATCTTTATTTCTCGTGTATGTTGGTATGAATGTATTTTTAGGAAGGAAATGAAGATTGTGAATGGGTTGTGTTTTAATTTGCCCAATAATTTATGAAAATTATTATGATACCAACAATATCTAAGAAAGAATAATTAGTTATAACACTTTTCCTTGTATTCTTTCATAAAGTTGTCAGTATTTTATTAAATGATTTGAAATTATATAAAGAGGTTATTCTAAGGTTAAGAATTTTTTTTTCTTCTAGACTCCTTTCTACGAAACCGTTCAAGTTCTGATCATGAAGCTACAGCCATGATGAAAGCTCAGTTTATGAGTCTCTGGGATGGACTAGATACAGATCACAGCTGCCAGGTATTTAAACAAAATTTGTCTTAATCTTCCGTTGTTTTTAACAAATGTTAACGAATTGCCTAAAATATGTACAGATTTGTTATAGAAAAATTTGTGATTCATTGTTTTTATATACTGGTATTTCCTAAAATGTGTTCCAGTGAACATACCTTATTCCTCATTGAATATTTACAATGCAGTTATAGGTATCCTTCCCTATTCAGTTACTTTGAGCATTAAAAGATATTGTATTATTCTCCTATTTTTGATGCCTGAATTAGTTTTCCCCTCTTTATTCTTAGTATTATGTACTTTCATCCCTTGTATTTTTTTCATTTTCAATTTTGCCAGTTTGCTGATTTATATTAGTTTTTATAAAGAATCAATTCTTGGCTTTGATCCTTGCTGTCTAGCTTTTCTCCCCTATTTTATTAGCTTTTTCTTTATTAATGCCTTCCTTTTTATTTCCTTGGAGGCTATTCTCTTGTTGATAGTATAACTTGTGTTGAATGTTTAGTACATTAATTTTTATCCTTCCTTCTAATGGAATTTAAAGCTGTTGATACTGCTGTTAGATACTGCTCTAGGTATATCACACAAGTTTTAATATGAGAGTTTTGTTTTATTCAGTTATAAATCTTTTCTGATTTTTTTAAAGGCTTTTTCCTTTGGATCCATAGGTTATTTAACGGTATAGTTCTTAATTTCAAAACATAATGGGTCCTTTTCTAGTTGCTTTTGTTTAATTTATAGTTCAGTTGTACTGGGATGAGAGGACTTGATCTATACCAGGAATTATCAAAATGTCTGCAGAACTCTGGGGTTCTGTGAGATCAAAACACTTCTCCTAATAATACTGAGATGTTATTTGCCTTTTTCACTGTGTTGACATTTGCACCAACTGTGCAAAAGCAATAGTGGGCCCAGCCCTGGCTGACGCCACTGAAGTTAGACCCTCAAAGGTGGTGTCGGACAGTGGGGGGTGACAACCCTTTGGCTGACCTCAGTGACAGTGGCAGTGTTTCACAACAAGGTGGAGATCGAGGACTTCTAGTATGATGAAGACTCGGAGATGTATTTCTACCCCTGCCCATGTGGGGATAACTTTTCCATCACCAAGGAAGATTTGGAGAATGGAGAAGATGTGGCACCATATCCTAGCTGCTCTCTCATTATAAAAGTGATCTATGACAAAGATCATTTTATGTGTTGAGAAACAATCCCAGCACCTTCCACCAACAAAGAATTAGTTAAATGCTGAAGAAGGCTTTAGTAATCCAAGTCTGGAACAGTTGAGAATGAGCCAGGATGGAAAAATCAAATGCAAAGTTACAGACCTCTTTACAAGGACAACGTTTTTGTTCTGTTATAGAGTGTGGATTCTTTCCAACAACTCTACGTTCACCTTCAGTTAAAGAAGCAGTCCATGATGTGACATACCTGAATTTCATGCATGGAATGTTGAATTGCAAGTCTTCTTAATTTTCCATCCAAATTTTTTAAAACGATAATTTCAAATCAGTACATTTTTTTTCCTTCAGTTTCATCATTTTTATATCTTAAACTTAATTATCTCAGTATCTGATAACAGAATCATCTACCTTGAAGTTACTAGTATTTCTTGACTAAAAAAGGGACTGTATTTTTTATTTGGTTATTAAGATTATTAAAATTAACCCTTTCTTTGAAATTTGACATCAGCTTTGCTAAGAAAGTTAAGAAAATTAGTGTCTCCTCAGTCGTGTCATTGGTAGAATGTTCATATTCTGTTAAACATGCCTTTTGAGTTAGGCTTCATGCATAGAGTGCTGGTTGTGGTGTTAAAGAGAAAATACAGTGAGGTCATAATTTCTCCAGAGCTAAAAGTTAGTGAATAAGAAAGAAAGTAAAAAGTGAAATGGTCAAACAAAAAAAACAAAAAAGCAGTGGTGGATAAGACTGCTGCAGTCTTAACTATGAATCAAGGCACAGCACCAGCCCTTCTGATAGACATATTCTTCACCACCATGCACTTGCTGTTAAAAAAAAATGGCATTTTCACTTAAGAATGTCCTTGGAGAAGCAATAGAAATTATTAATTTCGTTAAATTTTGACCCTTGAGGTCTTTCATGTCTGATTAATGTTCTGTGAGATTAGGGGGATATGCATAAAGTATTTCTGCTGCATTTTTGTTTTGTTTTAATTTTATTTTGAAATAAATTCAAACTTACAGGAACAGTTGCAAAAACAATACAAACCCCATACACAGAACTCCAGCATACCCCTTCCCCCCTCCCCCCAATACCCAATCCAGCAACTTTAACATCCTGTGACACCACCATTTCTTTCTTTCCCTCCCTTCCTTACTCCCTCCTTCCCTCCCTATCTATCATCCATCATCTATTGCTCTGTCTTCTGAACATATGAGAGCAGGCTGCACACATCCTTGAACAAACAATATAATTCACATACACATTTCCCATGAACAAGAACGTTCTTTTATGCATTCCCTTTAAGCGCAGCTAAGAAGTTCAAGAAATTCAACATTGATATAAAGCTTACATTCTGTATTTCCTTTTTTTTTCTTATGTCCCAACTGTGTCCCTTTAAGCCTCCTCTGCATCCTCAGATCCCATCCAGGATCATCCTTGGCATTTAATTGTCATAATTTATTTAGACTGTCTTTTTTTTTTTCACTTGTGTAAACATAAATACAGCCTAAATCTTCCCATTCCAACCCCTCCTTAGCATTCCGTTAGTGGGATTACTCACATTTAGAATGTTGCAATGCTATCACCTTCCTACCATCCATTACTAGAAATTTCCCTCCATCCCAAACAAACCCTACACTCATTTCTTAACTCCCCATTGCCCCATCCCACACTTCTTGTAACCCCTACTCTACTTTTCATCACTATGGTCATATTCTCTGATACTTTCTTTGTGTTTACCGTGGGGCTTAAATTTAGCCTCTTAAATCTGTAACAATTTGTTTTTCTTTGATACCAATTTAACTTGAATAGGACACATAAACTAGGTTCCTTTACTCCTCCATTCCCCCACCTTTATGTAGTTCTTGTCATAAATTACATATTTTACACGGAGACCAAAACCACTGATTTATCATTACAGCTTATGTATTTTAGATCCTGTAGGAAGTAAATAGTGGAGTTACAAATCAAAAATACAGTAGTATTGGTATTTATATTTACCATGTGATCTTTACTGGAAATCTTTATTTCTTCATGTGGTTTTAGTCAATTGTTTAGTGTCCCTTCCTTTCAGCCTGCTCAGTTCCCTTTAGCATTTCTTATAGGACTGATCTGGTGATAAAGTTCCTCAGCTTTTGATTATCTGGGAATGTTTTTATCTCCCCCTCATTTTTACCCTCCAGGTGTTTGTGAATTTTCTAAGTCTCTGATGGTTATTGACTTTATTTGTATTCCATTGTGGTCAGAGAATGTGCTTTGAATAAATTCATTTTTTAAAAAAAATTTATTGAGGCTTGTTTTATGTCCTAGCATATGGTCTATTCTGGAGAAAGATTCGTGATCACTAGAGAACTATGTGTGTCCTGGTGGTTTGGGGTATAATGTTCTATATATGTCTGTTAAATTTCTCTCTCTCTCTCTCTCTCTCTCTCTCTCTCTCTCTCTCTCCTTTCTTTGTTTCTCTGTTGGTAGGGCTCCCTTTAGTATCTGCAGTAGGGCAGGTCTTTTATTAGCAAAATCTCTCAACATTTGTTTGTCTGTGAAAAATTTAAGTTTTGCTGGATAAAGTATTCTTGCTTGGAAATTTTTCTCACTCAGAATTTTAAATATGTCATGCCACTGCCTTCTCGCCTCCATGGTGGCCGCTGAGTAGTCACTACTTAGTCTTAATGTTGTTTCCTTTGTATGTGGTGAGTTGCTTTTCTCTTGCGGCTTTCAGAACTTGCTCCTTCTCTTCAGTATTTGAGAGGCTGATCAGAATAAGTCTTGGAGTGGGTTTTTTTGGATTTATTCTATTTGGAGTTCACTGGGCATTTATGCTCTGTGTATTTATATTGTGTATAAGGTTTGGGAAGTTTTCCCCAACAATTTCTTTGAATACTCTTTCTAGACCTTTACCCTTCTCTTCCTCTTCTGGTACACCAATGAGTCTTAAATTTGGACGTTTTATTTTATCTATCATATCCCTGAGATCCATTTCGACTTTTTTAATTTTTTTCCCCATTCTTTCTTTTGTTCTTTCATTTTCCATTCTGATGTCTTTGAGGATGCTGAGTCATTGTTCAGCTTCCTCTAATGTTGTATTATGAGTATCCAGTTATCTTTTTAATTTGGCCAATAGTTTCTTTTATTTCATAAGATCTTCTATTTTTTTTTTATTTACTTTTGCAGTTTCTTCTTTATGCCCTTCTAGGGTCTTCTTTAAGTCCTTTATATTCTGTGCCATGCTCTTGTTGTTTGATTTTAGTTCTTCGATTAATTGCGCCAAGTACTGTCTCTCTTCTGATCTTTTGATTTGGTTGTTTGGGTTTGGGTTCTCCATATCGTTGGATTTTATCATATGTTTTCTGTTGTTTTTGGCCTCTTGGCATTTGCTTTACTTGATAGGGTTCTTTCAGGGTCTATAAAATACCAGTCTCTAATTTGTCAGATCTACATCTTGGTGGCGTACACTTTCTCTAACTAACCAGCAGATGGCGTCCGTGAGTCACCTATTCCCCTCAAGTCAGTTCTCCCCAACTTTGTCTTTGTGTTGTGTGGGGATCTGATTCTTGTGGGGTTCAATTGGTGCACCAAGTTTGGGTGTGTTGTTGGTGCTGTCTGCCCTTAATGTGGGGTGTGTGTCTGAGCGGTTAGGGAGGCAGGGCAGCTTTAATAATCAAACCTCCTAGGTGTTCCCGGAGATTTAAGGCTGTACCAAGAGTCCAAGCCTTCACCTCAATCCCACCACAGATCGTCTCTGCCGCTGACCCACAAGCCCCTGGCACTGGTGTAGGGTCCCTGGGATTTCCGAGCGGGTCCCCCTTCTTAACCATGCTCTTCCAGGACCCCTGCCTAGGGAAGGCTGTGCCATGTCACAAGTGTGCACCAGCCCTCCAGGGAAGCCCTGGGCTGCCGGGCTGTGCAGGGGCGTTCCCATCCTGCTGTGAAGATGGCTGAATGGGGCGTGTTAATTTCCCCCTCTTTGCACAGCTCCGCCTTCCCAGCTCCAGGACAATTAGCTGTGGGTGCCCTAAGGTCCACTGTCCATGGCCAGTATTGTGGCATGTGCGCAGTGCTGCGGGAAACACTCCCCGTCACACTGGGACCCTTGCCGCGGCTCTTTGCTATGGGTCCGGCCCCGGGCAGGAGCGTCCCGAGCCCACCGGGGAGATGGTGGCAAGGGGCGCAGTTTCTTTCTCCTTTTGGCTCCCCTCTGCCCCCTGGCCCCGAGACAATCAGCAGCGGGTGTGGGAAGGGCTATCCACAACGCCTGACACCTAGGCGTTGGGACAGCCCGCTCCTGCTGTGCTTCACTGCGCAGTTCTCACCGTTATATCCGCAGTTGGTCCTAGGTTTTTTTTTTTTTTTTAAAAAGAACTAGTCCGTCTCCAAACGCCAACCCACAGTTTCCCCACACCGCAGCGTGGCCGCCGGACTTTCTGCCGGCTCATTCACTTGTTTCAGAATGCAGACTCCGGTTTTACCAAATGCACGGTCCCTGTGGATTTAGCAGACCTTGTCCGGCTGGTGCATCACTGGAACTGGTGTTCTGGGTCACTTTCTGGCAGTGTTTTTTTGCTGTCTTACCTAGCTGCCATCTTGGGTTCTTTCCACCTCTGCTGCATTTTAAAGTGTGCTGGTTGTTCCGAGGAAAAGCACTTGTGTTATTGTTTGTATTATGTACTAGCCATTTTTGTGTGGAACACCCTTTTTGCTTTTTTTTAATTAAAATTTTTATTTCCAAATAATTACAAAAATGTTACAAAATCAGTACAGAGATTTCTCTTATATTCCTTCCCCAGCCTTCCTTATTTTTAACAACTCATATAACCCTTGTTTAATGATCAAAACCAGGAAATTAACATTGATACAATATTATTAACTAATCTACATACTCTATTCAAATTTTTCCAATTGACCCATTAGCACCCTTTTTTTTTTTTTGGTCCAGGATACTCCACATTGCAATTAGGGGTCTCCTTTATCTCCTCCACTCTGGAAGAGTTCCTCAGCCTGTCTTTGTCTTTCATGACCTTGACTCTTTGGAGGAGTTGTAGGCAGTTATTTTTGAGACTGTCCCTGAATTTGGGATCGTCTGATGTTTCTTTATGATTGAATTCAGGTCATGCATTTTGGCAATAATGTACAGAAGTGATGACATTGTGCCCTTCTCAGGACACCATATCAGAAGGTGCCAGTATGTCTTGTTAGTGGTGATGTTGACCTTGATCATTTGGTTCAGGTGATGTCTGCCATGTTCCTCCACTGTAAACCTTTTCCCTTTGGAATTAATAATTATCTTGTGGGATGATACCTTGAGAGTATGCAAGTAATTTGTTATTCCTCCTTTTCCCCACTTACCTGAGCATCCACTGATATTTCTTATCTGGCACAATTACTGTAATGTTTGCCAAATGGAGATTTTCTAATTCCATAGTCTCTTCTACATTTAATTGGAAGGCAGGACATTCACTAATCTCTTATTTATTTGTTTGTGTTTATATCAGTATGGGCTCATGGATATTATATTGTATTCCATGGGCTATAATCTGTTATTATCATCATTTATTTTGTCACTCAAATTGTCCCAGACTTAAACCTGGTTTTAAAAGTATATACCTGCCATTAAAAGCTGCATGACGTCTTCTTTGAGAACCCTGGAGTTTACCCAAAGGAGCAGGTCCTTTGCACGGTTGAAGCAAACATTATTCAAGCCCCTAATGTATGCCACGCAGTGTACAAGGGTTTGGGGTGTTCAGAGATGATAGTGGCCTGGTACCTACTGGGGAGCAGTACCCCACTGTCACCTTCACCAATGCCAGCTTTTCAATAAGGTGACAAGGATGGCAAGAGAGAATTATATGCAAAGCATCCTCCTGGGATGACAACAGTTCCTTACAACATATCAAGCTTTTAACAAATATCTGAGAGTACTTTTCTCTGGAGCAGTGGAAAATTCAGCAGAAACTTGTCAAGAAGTGCCTTCTATTCCCTGGATTTTAATTCTGCCTTCCAGCTCAGTCACTTAGTAGTTATAAGATTAGCCCTTGGGGAAATTCCTTCTCTCATCCCGTTCCCTCACATGTGCTGGGGTTGGGGGACAGTGATTACGTGGTTGTCCTGAGGTGTAGGGAGGAGGCCTAGCATAGCCTGGCTTCTGGATCCTGAGCCTCGTTGCACGAGGTGATTTGTTCCATGGAGGCAGCAGGCCAGGAAAGATGGAAATTAGCGCTTCCGCCCACCCTTTTTACTTTTAAAAACAACTGACATAAAAACTATGGTTATTCAAGAATTTGGTTTTTGGCAATTTCTTGAAATTATGCAAAATGAACTTATCACTTCAGGGAAAACAATCAACAGTATTTGTTGGAAATATAAAATTTGAACTTTTAAGTGGAAAATAGAATTTTGGAAAACTTGTACCTGCTTGCATGAGTTTGATAGCATGCTAGTTGTTAATTTTTTTTTTTTATGAGATCAGTGTTGGTATTTAAAAATGTGATTTAAAAAATTGCTTAATGAAACATGTCAACATTTGGAAGATCTGCATAACTCAGTGAAGCAGTATTTTCCAAATGACGAGGGCATGATGTTACAAAATCATGCATGGGTAAAGGAGCCATTCAAGGTACAAGACCAATATAACAGCATTTGAAAAAATTTATTGATATGGTTTCAGAGTCCACATTCCCATCTATTGTTTAAGAAACTGCTACTTGAGTTTTGTCTTTTGAAAACAAAATGTCTACAGTTATCTGAAAAAGCTACTAAAATACTCTTCTCTTTTCAAACTATCTGTGTAGGGATGGATTATCTTCATATGCTTCAAACAAAAGAATATATTGCAAGAAATTGAAAGCACAAGCAGTTATGAATATAGCCAAATATTAAAGAGATTTGCAAAAATGTAACACAAAGCCACCTCTTTTTGCTACCTTTTTTCTTTTGTAAAATATAAGTTTTCTGCTGTTTTTTTTAATAACAAATATGTTATTCATGTTAACATGTAGTGGTTTTACTATTGGTAGTTTGTTTTATAAGTGATCCATATGCACTTTAATAATATATATTCTGCAGTTGTGTGCCTTATTGTATATATTTCACTTGGTCAAGCTTGTTAGGTATGTTTTTCAAATCTTCTACTTCTGTATATTGTTGTTTTTTGTTGTTGTTCTTTCCTCTTCTTAACTATTGATTTCTGGGAGAGAAAATTCTTTGAGGCCTGGGTTGAAAAGAGATTTCTCTAAGATGATTTGTGTTTTTCTTTCTGCCACTTGCTGAGAGCACTACCAAGTCAGGACCAAATTAAATTAAATTTTTGGCTTGAAGTTTCTTGGATTTGGGCTAAACACTCAGAGAGCTGACAAGTGTCTACATTTTCAGAGGAGGTCCCTCTCCCCCCAAACAACAAAGTTCTAGACAGGATTTTTGCAGTCCTTTGGTGATGACAAGAGGGGACATGCCAACATTAGTTCTCCCTTAGACTACGGTAGTAGCCCTTCTGTTAGGATCCCAATTTTATGCAAGACAGTCTTCCGTCCTGGCTTTTGTCTCTTTCTCCTGCAAGACTGAAAATCAAAGCTGAGTTTCCTTGGTTTGGCATATGCCCCAAAGAGAAAGTCAGCTTTGTTGTTCAATTTACCTCTTTGGGTTTCCACTTGCGCATAGTTCTTGGCCTCTGAATAATCCATCCTTCTTGCCAGCTCAATGATATATTTTAAAAGATGATTTTCAAAATTTCATCTGTGTTTGTTTTTTTCTGTCATATTGCTGGGGATAGAAGTTCTGGAACCATTTTTCCTTTTTTATTTTTATTTATTTATTTGTTTAATGAATCTTCCACTTAACATCTGATTGAAAAGTTGTGGGAAAGTCAATAGTGTTCTTTGTTGTTTTAACTTTAGTAGGTATTTTCTATTTTGTAATCAGTTTTTTTGAAATAATATGCTTTGAATTCTATCTTTCAAAATTTCTAAAAAATATTCAACCATTTCTTCAAATATTGCTTCATCTCCATTTCCTGTATTATATCTTTTTGGAATTCCAATTGGATGTATTTATGTTGGACCTTCTTTATATTTCATGTCTTTTAACTCTTCTTTTATATTTTCTGTCTCCTTGTGCTGCATTCTGGGTAATTTCTTTACCTCTTTCTTCCAATTTGACAATTCTGGGTTCATTTGGATCTTTTCAGCTGTTTAGCCCTTTCATTAAGCTTATTATTTCAATTATTATACTTTTCAGTGCTGTAAATTCTGTTAGATTCATTTTCAAGTCTACCAGGAGGTTTATGATAGGCTCTTGCTTGATACTCATATTTCCAATTCGGATTAGAAAGCCAGAACCTTGGCATCAACTGTCTGTGTGATCTTGGCAAAATTATGTAATTACTCTATATCTGTCTATAGAGAATAGTATCTCCAGAAAGGGAAGGTGGATACAAATAGTATCCACAACAGAATTGTGGGCTTACAAGGATTTAATATGAATAAAGTACTTTTAACAGTGCTTCATATATCTTAACTACTTTATAAGTATTTACTATGTAGTATTGTGATTCCTTGTTTATTTAAATGTGTTAAAAATGCCACTTTCATAGTCTATATTCAGTAATTCCAATATATGAATCTTTGTACATCTGGTTCTGTGATTTGTGCTTTAAGTTTATGGTGGGTGTTTCCATGTGTGTTTTGTGATTTAGTGAGAAAACTCTTTGGTAGAACTCAGTGTGTCAATTCTTTGGAGCCTAGGTTGAAGGTTAGTAGTTCTAGGGAGATTTTGTATTTGCTTTCTGCCCAATTTTTTCCCCCAATACAAATACGTAAATTTAGGCTTGAGATTCATGTTAGCTAACCATGAACCCTGAAATCTCAGGGGTTTCATGTTTCTGTATATGTGCACATGCTTGCGTGTATGTATGTGTGTTTTTATCCAGGAGCCAAGACCTGCCTCTGCTGAATGAATTTTCTAATAATATTTCACCATTTTTCTCAGGGTGTAATACTTTATGAGTCCTGGCATTACTCAGAGTCGTCTTTCATGGGGCTCTCTGGCCTGAAGGTGTCCATTGCACATGCTACTTTCCAGGATCTGTACATTTCTATAGTGTATGTGGTTAGCTTACCTCCCTGGGTTCATGCGTAGGGCTCATTACTGGCCTCAGCTTAATGCCTTTGCATTTTATGTAGTTATTGATTAATTTACTTGAGTTTTTTTGTACTTTATTATTTTTAGATGTTTCAGGGCCAGAGGAGTAACGAGTCTCTTAAGTTCACCCACATTGCCATAAATAAGTCTGAACCATGTCATTCTTACGAAGAAAATTGAGTCACGTGTCTTCTTCTTCCACATCACCTTTATGAAAGTATAGTTTCCTTGTGAGGGAAAGTTGCCTTAAGCTGTTGTTGAATGGTTAGAGAAGAAAGCACAACATACATAAAGTTAGGTGACATTAACAGAAACATTTTCTTTTGGTCTGGTAAAATTAATCGATGGACGTAGTTTACAGATTGCCGTAAACTAAGTATCCTCCTGAGCAACAATATTTAGATCACTTAGAATGCTGGATAGTTAGCCTATGTAAAAGAAAATGTTTTGCTATTATATCCTATCAAAGTATAAATGTTCATCTGTTTTAAGCACAGGAAATAGAGACAGTTGGATGATGTATACGCCAAAACTGCTTGATTCAGAGCTCCACAATACTTTTTTGATATACCACAAATTAGAAATGAGTTTTCAGAAACATAATTCCTTATTATACTAAAAATAGCCACTGTTTTCATTATGGCAAGTTTTGATTTGAGGGAACAAATGAAGGTGTTGCTTTTTTATTAAACTCTTTTGTGTTTTTAAGGGGTTAAAATTGATTTATTTCAGATTTTAGCTACTCTTTTTTTCATATGAACTTTATAGCTTTCTTCTAATATTGTTCCATAATTGTGGATGGAGCCCAGTACCCCACCTAGCTTTCTTTGTAAGTGTGATATGGTCACAAAGGGAATGAAAATATAGCGACTGGTCCAATTAAACCCATCACCACTACTGGAAACCTGAGTAACTGATGACATTTTTCATTTTGAGAGATAGGCAATGTAAAAATATGATACCTTTTTAGGGTATTCATTGTCAAAAGTTTTGAGGTATAAATTTAGATCTTAATGAGAAATGATGAAGTTTATTTTGTTTTAACAATTTAAAAAAGTTTTAAGTTAGCAAATAATATATAAAAGATGTGTTATTTTTGCTACTTAAGTACTAAATACTGTTCCTTTCCATTTTGAATTTTAGCTCAGTGGTGCTAAATAGAATTAATAGAATTAGTATGTGTTAATATATGTCTAAATAGAATTAATAGAATTTATATCCGTGCAGTAATGTTTTTTTTCCCTTTAAAACACTTCTTGAAATTTGTTTCTTTAAGCAAAACCACAGGTGGTTTCAATCACTTGTGCTTTTTCACCACAGCTATTAGTAATCCTATGCATATTTACTATACTGTGTTGGACTAGATACATTTGGATTCCTTGATCCTATTTCTAGTATTCTGTCTTCCATATAGTTTTTAGTTTAGTTTTGTTTTTCTATTTTAGGCTATTTGTTTACCTAGGCTATTTCTCAAAATGCAGCCATGTTTTTAGTTTTTTTCAGGTACTGCTTCAGCCTCAGTGTCATTTGTGATTTTGTGCAACTGAATATATGGTCAGTCTTTAACAAGCCTCCATATCATATTGAATCTCTCTTTTAATCCTTAATATACTCTGTATCAAACTATTATTTCTTTGAACTCATCTTTTGTTTGTGCAGTTAGTTCATTTGATCACTTTTAGGGCTTGTTTTACATTTGGTAAAGGCTCTTCCCTTTTTTTTCAATTATATAGAGCTTTAGAAAGTCAATAAAGAAAAATAGGTAAAAGCATTAATATTTGATTTTAGGACCACTTAACTAACCCACATAAAAATTGCATTATGTTGCATTTCTCAAATTTATATTTGTATTTATATTTTTTCCCACAAGATGGCAGCCTCTCACAGTTAAGTGAAAGTAATTTGTCTCTGAGACTCTTCAGTATTTTTTTTTTCTTTATTAGAGAAGTTATGGGTTTACAGAACAATCATGCATAAAATACAGGATCCCCCCAAATACTGTATTGTTAACACCTTCCCTTGGTGTAGAACATTTGTTACATTTGATGATAGCATTTTTATAATTGTACTAACTATAGTCCATGGTGTAACTTTGGGTTCACTGTGTGGAGTAGTTCCATTGTGGCTTTTTTTTTTTTTTTTTAATTCTGTTCCCATGCATACAAGCTAGCATTTCCCCTTTTAATCACATTCAGATACATATTTCAGTGCTGTGATTACATTAACAATGCTGTGCTACCGTCGCCACCATCCATTATCAAAATGTTGCCATCATTCCCAATAGGAACCCTGTATATTTTAAGCCTTAACTTCCCATTCCCTTGCCCCACCCTGTCTTCTGTATTCTAGATTCTGACTCTGAGTTTGCTTATTCTAATTGTTTCAAATCAGTGAGATCATCCAATATTCATCCTTTTGTGTCTGACTTTGACTTACTTCACTCAGTGTGTCTTCAGGGTTCATCCATGTTGTCACATGTATGAGGACTTCATTCCGTTTTACAGCACAATAATATTCCAGTGTATGTATATACCACATTTTATTTATCCATTTATCAGTTGATGGACACTTGGGTTGCTTCCATCTTTTTGGTAATTGTGAAGAATGCTGCTGTGAACATTAGTGTGCACGTATCTGTTTGAGTCCCTGCTTTCAATTCTTTTGGGTATATACCTACTAACGGGATTGCTGATATGATAGTTCCTGACATAGGTTTCTGAGGAACCGCAAAACTGTCTTCCACGATGGCCGCACAATTTAACATTGCCACCAGCACTGAATGAGGGTTGTTGTTTCTCTGCATCCTCTCCAACACTTATTTCCCCCCTTTTTTAATAGCATTTAATGGGTGTGAATGGTATCTCATTGTGGTTTTGATTTGCATTTCTCTGATGGTTAGTGATGTTGACCATCTTTTCATGTGCTTTCTGGCCAGTTTTGTGTCTTCTTTGGAGAGATGTGTGTTTGGGTCTATTGCCCACTTTTTAATTGGGATGTTTGCCTTTTTGATTTACATTGAAGGATTTTTTAATATATTTTATATATTAATCCTTTATCGGCTACGTGGTTTCCAAATATTTTCTCCCTTTGTGTAGGTTGTCATTTTGTTTTCATGATGAAGTCCTTTGAGGAACAAAAGTTTTTAATTTTGATGAAGTCCTACTTATCTTTTTTTTCTTTTATTTCTTGTGCTTTGGGTGTAAAGTCTGAGAAACCATTGCCTAACACAAGTTTTTAAAAATCTTTGTAATTCTGCAATAAAGATACTTGCAACTGAGCAGTGATTTTTTTTTTTTTTTTTTTTTAGTCACTAGCAGTTTGGTGGACTGCATCAGTCTTTTCGGCTTCGCTATCATATATGTGGGATTACTTCAATTTCTATCTATAAAGATTTGAGGAATGCTGATTAAAGTCATATTTCTTAAAGCCTGATTTAGATTAAATACCACTTAATTTTCTTTATCTCCTAAGTGCTGATAATAAAAAGAACATTATTGGTAGATTTAATACCTTGTGTTTTCTCTCTATATTTAGGTCATAGTAATGGGAGCCACTAACCGACCTCAGGATCTTGACTCAGCTATAATGAGAAGAATGCCTACAAGATTCCATATCAACCAACCTGTAGGTAGTCCTGATTGATACTATGAAGAGTTAAATATTCACATTTTTACCAGTTTTTACCTGTGATTTCATGAAAGGAAAAAATTTTTCTTTCTAGGACTTGCTGTTTATGACAGATAGGGAAGGAAGAGGTCCATGTCCTTTCCATCATCTTCCTCCTTTTTTTTTCTTATTACTTTCCTACAATCCATGTTATATGCTTCTCTGTAACTCTTCAAAGTATATAGTTATCTGTGTAAGGTACAGAGGAAAATCTAAATTATAGTTTTAGTTTAGCATAGAATAAAATTAGGAAAATGGGTTTAAAGACTTATTCTATTCTTAAGGTCTGACATGAAGAACAGCTGGGATTATTTGATTAATTATTGGCAATTGTAAACTGTGCTTCCCTCTGACAGGATTAATGGTCAACCAGTAGCTAGAGTATCACTTTTATGATTATAGATGTGTGATGGTGTTAAACTAGTACTCCCTTCTTTCTGGTATTTTTTTTAAGTTAGTTAGGATATTCTCTCAAGTAGATGATTATAATCTATTGATACTCTACAGTTTTGCACAGAATCCTCAAATCCTGCATTTTGTCTGCTTTCAGATTGAATAAGAGGGAAAAACTAGGTTTTAGTAGAAGATACGTTCCATACAATCATCATGTGAATGCATAGTCGTGTAGATGGATGAACTTTTAGTTTGTTATTCTCTTGTAGTTTTTCAAATAAAAATATTATTCTATTTAGAATCTTTAGCTTGTTCCTCTGGGGGAATGCATTTATGTATTTAATACTCTATTAGAAAAGTTGTCTGATATATCAATGAAGAGATTTTTTAACTGAATGTAAGAGACTATAAAATTTTTTAGTATGACGAATATTTCTTAAACATTAGTATATGTCAGTTACCTCCTAGGCTTTAGTGAATGAGACATAGCCCCTTGAACTCAGAGAGCTATGTGTAGCAGGAGAGGCAGACACATAAATAAATAATGTAAAATGTGCTTAACGAAGGTATGTTTAAAGAACTGTGAGTACTAGGATGATGATGAAAACTAATAATTTTGTCTAAGGAGTTAGTGAGATTCACAGAATTCACCTGAACCTTGAAGGATGGTACGAATTTGACAGGCAAATGAGGGGAAGAAGGGCTTTCCTACCAATATGATCAAAGACAAAAAGATGTGGAAGTATCCAGTGGTGAGTTTACGCATAGTTTAGTTAGGGCACCAAGGAAAACAGATGAAGATGAGTCTGGAAACGTGGACCATGGCCAGATTTTAGATGAGCTTTGTGTACTTTTCTCAAGATTTGGATTTCATTTGTAAGCAAAACAGAGCCATCAGAATATTTTGAAAGAAAATTCTGTTTACCTCAGTTCTGAAGACAAAGATTACTGAAAGTAATCTTGCTTGTGGTACAATAGGAAGCACAGCTTTGTATAATACAGTAGAATACAACCTGGGAAACAACAGAATGGAAAGTAGCCTTTATCAAATTGTAAGTTTAATATATTAATTGTGGGAGTTATAAAAATCAGTTGTAACAGGCCTCATCAAATTTGTTAAAAATTTGTGTCTGTTAACGTAGAAACTGGAATTTTATAACCCCCTTTATTCTGTTTTTAGTGAAAAATGCACACACACGCACACACACATACTTTATGGCAATTTTTTCTGTTGTTTCTTTTATGAAGTCAGAATGCATGACTAACCTTACCTTAAAACTCCTCCAAGGTAAATATTTACCAACAAAAAGTAAGTAATTACTGGTAATCACATAATACACCAAATTAACCTTCATTGTTTAACAATATATTACGAACAGTGGGGTTTGGTTTTGTTTTGTTTGTCAGGTAATTTGATTTGATACTCATTGTAACCACTGTGCTTTGTCAATGATTATGGGAATAGGGATGATTCAAGCCATGAAAATCTTAAAAAGCATTTATATTTACTAACTGTATGTGTAACGTATTCTATAAAAGGAGTTAAGGTAATCTCTACTCTCTGGTGTAATAATATGAGGCATCACTGTGGTGGGGGGAAGCATACAGACATATAAACAAATATGCTGTTAATACTAAATAAAAATACACTAATGTTGAAATGGATAAACTGAGGGGATATTTTTCGCATCTTCTAATTACTGGTAAAAATTTTATGGTAGTAGTGAGTTTTTAGAAGTTTCCTAAATGAAGAGAAGGCGATTTGCAGAGGTGTAGAGGAAAGAATTTCAGTCATAGGTATTCATTTAATCATTCAGTAAATATTTAAGGGTATGTTGTTTCACAGATATTGTGCTAGCCACTAGGGATACAGTAGAAGATGTAATTCGATAGGAGAACCACAGATGATTACTCTAGATCTTGTTTTAGCTGTTTCCATGACCTTTATCAGAGTTTCTGTCATTTCCTGTAGATACTGTTGGATAGTTTATAAGGGAGAGAAGAAATATTAGGAAAATGAGTTGATTCTTATTCTATAAAAAAAAAAAAAATGCTAAATGGAAACTATCCTGGTTTTTAGGCTCTAAAACAGAGAGAAGCAATCCTGAAACTGATCTTGAAAAATGAAAATGTAAGTAAAAAATTATGTATTATTCCTCCAACCTATAAATGTTTAGTTATAAAGTCCTAAAAATAATGTTTCTTTGAACTTAACCTAAATTACTGTAAAATTCTTGTCTGCTTATGTAATTCAGTAACTGTGGTATATTTGAACAAATTAAAGATAATCATCATAGGTTTTAAAAGTTTTTTTTTCATATCTACAGATTAAAGTCCTCTGATATAGTTCAAACTATATTCAGGTTATATGACACATTTATTTTCATATAGAAGTATGCTATTTCTTTGGGTTTTGTTTTTTGTTTTACCTGATTGCAATGTTTTTTGAAGTCAGAATTTAGATTTAAGAAGGTATATGATAGGAGAGGCGGGGCAAGATGGCGGACTGGTGAGCTGTATGTTTTAGTTACTCCTCCAGGAAAGTAGGTAGAAAGCCAGGAACTGCATGGACTGGACACCACAGAGCAATCTGACTTTGGGCATACTTCATACAACACTCATGAAAACGTGGAACTGCTGAGATCAGCGAAATCTGTAAGTTTTTGCGGCCAGGGGACCCGCGCCCCTCCCTGCCAGGCTCAGTCCCGTGGGAGGAGGGGCTGTCAGCTCCGGGAAGGAGAAGGGAGAACTGCACTGGCAGCCCTTATCGGAAACTCATTCTACTGATCCAAACTCCAACCATAGATAGACTGAGACCAGACACCAGAGAATCTGAGAGCAGCCAGCCCAGCAGAGAGGAGACAGGTATAGAAAAAAAACAACACGAAAAACTCCAAAATAAAAGCGGAGGATTTTTGGAGTTCTGGTGAACATAGAAAGGGGAAGGGCAGAGCTCAGGCCGTGAGGCTCATATGCAAATCCTGAAGAAAAGCTGATCTCTCTGCCCTGTGGACCTTTCCTTAATGGCCCTGGTTGCTTTGTCTCTTAGCATTTCAATAACCCATTAGATCTCTGAGGAGGGCCCTTTTTTTTTTTTTTAATCCTTTTTTCTTTTTCTAAAACAATTACTCTAAGAAGCCCAATACAGAAAGCTTCAAAGACTTGCAATTTGGGCAGGTCAAGTCAAGAGCAGAACTAAGAGAGCTCTGAGACAAAAGGCAATAATCCAGTGGCTGAGAAAATTCACTAAACACCACAACTTCCCAAGAAAAGGGGGGTGTCGGCTCACAGCCATCATCCTGGTGGACAGGAAACACTCCTGCCCATCGCCAGCCCCATAGCCCAGAGCTGCCCCAGACAACCCAGTGTGACCGAAGTGCTTCAAATAACAGGCACACTCCACAAAACTGGGCGTGGACATTAGCCTTCCGTGCAACCTCAGCTGATTGTCCCAGAGTTGGGAAGGTGGAGCAGTGTGAATTAACAAAGCCCCATTCAGCCATCATTTCAGCAGACTGGGAGCCTCCCTACACAGCCCAGCAGCCCAGAACTGCCCTGGGGGGATGGCACTCACCTGTGACATAGCACAGTCATCCCTCAACAGAGGACCTGGGGTGCACAGCCTGGAAGAGGGGCCCACTTGCAAGTCTCAGGAGCAATATGCCAATACCAAGGACTTGTGGGTCAGTGGCAGAGACAAACTATGGCAGGACTGAACTGAAGGATTAGACTATTGCAGCAGCTTTAAAACTCTAGGATCACCAGGGATATTTGATTGTTAGGGCCATCCCCCCTCCCTGACTGCCCAGAAACACGCCCCATATACAGGGCAGGCAACACCAACTACACACACAAGCTTGGTACACCAGTTGGACCCCACAAGACTCACTCCCCCACTCACCAAAAAGGCTAAGCAGGGGAGAACTGGCTTGTGGAGAACAGGTGGCTCGTGGACGCCACCTGCTGGTTAGTTAGAGAAAGTGTACTCCACGAAGCTGTAGATCTGATAAATTAGAGATAAGGACTTCAATTGGTCTACAAATCCTAAAAGAACCCTATCAAGTTCAGCAAATGCCACGAGGCCAAAAACAACAGAAAATTATAAAGCATATGAGAAAACCAGACGATACGGATAACCCAAGCCCAAGCACCCAAATCAAAAGATCAGAAGAGACACAGCACCTAGAGCAGCTACTCAAAGAACTAAAGATGAACAATGAGACCATAGTATGGGATACAAAGGAAATCAAGAAGACCCTAGAAGAGCATAAAGAAGACATTGCAAGACTAAATAAAAAAATGGATGATCTTATGGAAATTAAAGAAACTGTTGACCAAATTAAAAAGATTCTGGACACTCATAGTACAAGACTAGAGGAAGCTGAACAACGAATCAGTGACCTGGAAGATGACAGAATGGAAAATGAAAGCATGAAAGAATGGGGAAAAAAATTGAAAAAATCGAAATGGACCTCAGGGATATGATAGATAATATGAAACGTCCAAATATAAGACTCATTGGTGTCCCAGAAGGGGAAGAAAAGGGTAAAGGTCTAGGAAGAGTATTCAAAGAAATTGTTGGGGAAAACTTCCCAAATCTTCTAAACAACATAAATACACAAATCATAAATGCTCAGCGAACTCCAAATAGAATAAATCCAAATAAACCCACTCCGAGACATATACTGATCACACTGTCAAACACAGAAGAGAAGGAGCAAGTTCTGAAAGCAGCAAGAGAAAAGCAACTCACCACATACAAAGGAAACAGCATAAGACTAAGTAGTGACTACTCAGCAGCCACCATGGAGGCGAGAAGGCAGTGGCACGATATATTTAAAATTCTGAATGAGAAAAATTTCCAGCCAAGAATACTTTATCCAGCAAAGCTCTCCTTCAAATTTGAGGGAGAGCTTAAATTTTTCACAGACAAACAAATGCTTAGAGAAATTGCTAACAAGAGACCTGCCCTACTGGAGATACTAAAGGGAGCCCTACAGACAGAGAAACAAAGAAAGGACACAGAGACTTGGAGAAAGGTTCAGTACTAAAGAGATTTGGTATGGGTACAATAAAGGATATTAATAGACAGAGGGGAAAAATATGACAAACATAAACCAAAGGATAAGATGGCTGATTCAAGAAATGCCTTCACGGTTATAACGTTGAATGTAAATGGATTAAACTCCCCAATTAAAAGATATAGATTCACATAATGGATCAAAAAAAATGAACCATCAATATGTTGCATACAAGAGACTCATCTTAGACACAGGGACACAAAGAAACTGAAAGTGAAAGGATGGAAAAAAATATTTCATGCAAGCCACAGCCAAAAAAAAGCAGGTGTAGCAATATTAATTTCAGATAAAATAGACTTCAAATGCAGGGATGTTTTGAGAGACAAAGAAGGCCACTACATACTAATAAAAGGGGCAATTCAGCAAGAAGAAATAACAATCGTAAATGTCTATGCACCCAATCAAGGTGCCACAAAATACATGAGAGAAACACTGGCAAAACTAAAGGAAGCAATTGATGTTTCCACAATAATTGTGGGAGACTTCAGCACATCACTCTCTCCTGTAGATAGATCAACCAGACAGAAGACCAATAAGGAAATTGAAAACCTAAACAATCTGATAAGTGAATTAGATTTAACAGACATATACAGGACATTACATCCCAAATCACCAGGATACACATACTTTTCTAGTGCTCATGGAACTTTCTCCAGAGTAGATCATATGCTGGGGCATAAAACAAGCCTCAATAAATTTAAAAAGATTGAAATTATTCAAAGCACATTCTCTGACCACAATGGAATACAATTAGAAGTCAATAACCATCAGAGACTTAGAAAATTCACAAATACCTGGAGGTTAAACAACACACTCCTAAATAATCAGTGGGTTAAAGAAGAAATAGCAAGAGAAATTGCTAAATATATAGAGACGAATGAAAATGAGAACACAACAGACCAAAACCTATGGGATGCAGCAAAAGCAGTGCTGAGGGGGAAATTTATAGCACTAAACGCATATATTAACAAGGAAGAAAGAGCCAAAATCAAAGAACTAATGGATCAACTGAAGAAGCTAGAAAATGAACAGCAAACCAATCCTAAACCAAGTACAAGAAAAGAAATAACAAGGATTAAAGCAGAAATAAATGACATAGAGAACAAAAAAGCAATAGAGAGGATAAATGTCACCAAAAGTTGGTTCTTTGAGAAGATCAACAAGATTGACAAGCCCCTAGCTAGACTGACAAAATCAAAAAGAGAGAAGACCCATATAAACAAAATAATGAATGAAAAAGGTGACATAACTGCAGATCCTGAAGAAATTAAAAAAATTATAAGAGGATATTATGAACAACTGTATGGCAACAAACTGGATAATGTAGAGGAAATGGACAATTTCCTGGAAACATATGAACAACCTAGACTGACCAGAGAAGAAATAGAAGACCTCAACCAACCCAT
Organism: Choloepus didactylus; assembly: GCF_015220235.1. Lineage (NCBI taxonomy): Eukaryota > Metazoa > Chordata > Mammalia > Pilosa > Megalonychidae > Choloepus > Choloepus didactylus. The sequence goes on from NC_051321.1 coordinate 46,435,574, forward strand.
CACAAGCAAAGAGATCCAATCAGTCATCAAAAATCTTCCCACAAATAAATGCCCAGGGCCAGATGGCTTCACAGGGGAATTCTACCAAACTTTCCAGAAAGAACTGACACCAATCTTACTCAAACTCTTTCAAAACATTGAAGCAAATGGAACACTACCTAACTCATTTTATGAAGCTAACATCAATCTAATACCAAAACCAGGCAAAGATGCTACAAAAAAGGAAAACTACCGGCCAATCTCCCTAATGAATATAGATGCAAAAATCCTCAACAAAATACTTGCAAATCGAATCCAAAGACACATTAAAAAAATCATACACCATGACCAAGTGGGGTTCATTCCAGGCATGCAAGGATGGTTCAACATAAGAAAATCAATCAATGTATTACAACACATTAACAAGTCAAAAGGGAAAAATCAATTGATCATCTCAATAGATGCTGAAAAAGCATTTGACAAAATCCAACATCCGTTTTTGATAAAAACACTTCAAAAGGTAGGAATTGAAGGAAACTTCCTCAACATGATAAAGAGCATATATGAAAAACCCACAGCCAGCATAGTACTCAATGGTGAGAGACTGAAAGCCTTCCCTCTAAGATCAGGAACAAGACAAGGATGCCCGCTGTCACCACTGTTATTCAACATTGTGCTGGAAGTGCTAGCCAGGGCAATCCGGCAAGACAAAGAAATAAAAGGCATCCAAATTGGAAAAGAAGAAGTAAAACTGTCATTGTTTGCAGATGATATGATCTTATATCTAGAAAACCCTGAGAAATCGACTATACAGCTACGAGAGCTAATAAACAAATTTAGCAAAGTAGCGGGATACAAGGTTAATGCACATAAGTCAGTAATGTTTCTATATGCTAGAAATGAACAAACTGAAGAGACACTCAAGAAAAAGATACCATTTTCAATAGCAACTAAAAAAATCAAGTACCTAGGAATAACTTAACCAAAGATGTAAAAGACCTATACAAAGAAAACTACATAACTCTACTAAAAGAAATAGAAGGGGACCTTAAAAGATGGAAAAATATTCCATGTTCATGGATAGGAAGACTAAATGTCATTAAGATGTCAATTCTACCCAAACTCATCTACAGATTCAATGCAATCCCAATCAAAATTCCAACAACCTACTTTGCAGACTTGGAAAAGCTAGTTATCAAATTTATTTGGAAAGGGAAGATGCCTCGAATTGCTAAAGACACTCTAAAAAAGAAAAATGAAGTGGGAGGACTTACACTCCCTGACTTTGAAGCTTATTGTAAGGCCACAGTTGCCAAAACAGTATGGTACTGGCACAAAGTTAGAGATATAGATCAATGGAATCGAATTGAGAATTCAGAGATAGACCCTCAGATCTATGGCCGACTGATCTTTGATAAGGCCCCCAAAGTCACTGAACTGAGTCATAATGGTCTTTTCAACAAATGGGTCTGGGAGAGTTGGATATCCATATCCAAAAGAATGAAAGAGGACCCCTACCTCACCCCCTACACAAAAATTAACTCAAAATGGACCAAAGATCTCAATATAAAAGAAAGTACCATTAAACTCCTAGAAGATAATGTAGGAAAACATCTTCAAGACCTTGTATTAGGCGGCCACTTCCTAGACTTTACACCCAAAGCACAAGCAACAAAAGAGAAAATAGATAAATGGGAACTCCTCAAGCTTAGAAATTTCTGCACCTCAAAGGAATTTCTCAAAAAGGTAAAGAGGCAGCCAACTCAATGGGAAAAAATTTTTGGAAACCATGTATCTGACAAAAGACTGATATCTTGCATATATAAAGAAATCCTACAACTCAATGACAGTAGTACAGACAGCCCAATTATAAAATGGGCAAAAGATATGAAAAGACAGTTCTCTGAAGAGGAAATACAAATGGCCAGGAAACACATGAAAAAATGTTCAGCTTCACTAGCTATTAGAGAGATGCAAATTAAGACCACAATGAGATACCATCTAACACCGGTTAGAATGGCTGCCATTAAACAAACAGGAAACTACAAATGCTGGAGGGGATGTGGAGAAATTGGAACTCTTATTCATTGTTGGTGGGACTGTATAATGGTTCAGCCACTCTGGAAGTCAGTCTGGCAGTTCCTCAGAAAACTAGATATAGAGTTACCATTCGATCCAGCGATTGCACTTCTCGGTATATACCCGGAAGATCGGAAAGCAGTGACACAAACAGATATCTGCACGCCAGTGTTCATAGCAGCATTATTCACAATTGCCAAGAGATGGAAACAACCCAAATGTCCTTCAACAGATGAGTGGATAAATAAAATGTGGTATATACACACGATGGAATACTACGCGGCAGTAAGAAGGAACGATCTCGTGAAACATATGACAACATGGATGAACCTTGAAGACATAATGCTGAGCGAAATAAGCCAGGCATAAAAAGAGAAATATTATATGCTACCACTAATGTGAACTTTGAAAAATGTAAAACAAATGGTTTATAATGTAGAATGTAGGGGAACTAGCAATAGAGAGCAATTAAGGAAGGGGGAACAATAATCCAAGAAGAACAGATAAGCTATTTAACGTTCTGGGGATGCCCAGGAATGACTATGGTCTGTTAATTTCTGATGGATGTAGTAGGAACAAGTTCACTGAAATGTTGCTATATTATGTAACTGTCTTGGGGTAAAGTAGGAACATGTTGGAAATAAAGCAGTTATCTTAGGTTAGTTGTCTTTTTCTTACTCCCTTGTTATGGTCTCTTTGAAATGTTCTTTTATTGTATGTTTGTTTTCTTTTTAACTTTTTTTTTCATACAGTTGATTTAAAAAAGAAGGGAAAGTTAAAAAAAAAAAAAAAGAAAAACAAGGAAAAAAAGATGTAGTGCCCCCTTGAGGAGCCTGTGGAGAATGCAGGGGTATTCGCCTACCCCACCTCCATGGTTGCTAACATGACCACAGACATAGGGGACTGGTGGTTTGATGGGTTGAGCCCTCTACCATAGGTTTTACCCTTGGGAAGACGGTTGCTGCAAAGGAGAGGCTAGGCCTCCCTATGGTTGTGCCTAAGAGCCTCCTCCCGAATGCCTCTTTGTTGCTCAGATGTGGCCCTCTCTCTCTGGCTAAGCCAACTTGAAAGGTGGGATCACTGCCATCCCCCCTACGTGGGATCAGACACCCAGGGGAGTGAATCTCCCTGGTAACGTGGAATATGACTCCCAGGGAGGAATGTAGACCTGACATCGTGGGACGGAGAACATCTTCTTGACCAAAAGGGGGATGTGAAAGGAAATGAAATAAGCTTCAGTGGCAGAGAGATTCCAAAAGGAGCCGAGAGGTCACTCTGGTGGGCACTCTTATGCACACTTTAGACAACCCTTTTTAGGTTCTAAAGAATTGGGGTAGCTGGTGGTGGATACCTGAAACTATCAGACTACAACCCAGAACCCATGAATCTCGAAGACAGTTGTATAAAAATGTAGCTTATGAGGGGTGACAATGGGATTGGGAAAGCCATAAGGACCACACTCCACTTTGTCTAGTTTATGGATGGATGAGTAGAAAAATAGGGGAAGGAAACAAACAGACAAAGGTACCCAGTGTTCTTTTTTACTTCAATTGCTCTTTTTCACTCTAATTATTATTCTTGTTATTTTTGTGTGTGTGCTAATGAAGGTGTCAGGGATTGATTTAGGTGATGAATGTACAACTATGTAATGGTACTGTAAACAATCGAAAGTACGATTTGTTTTGTATGACTGCGTGGTATGTGAATATATCTCAATAAAATGAAGATTAAAAAAAATACCAAAAAAAAAAAAAATTGAAGGTATATGATAATCAAAATCTTCAATAGCTTTTGTTTTTAAGGTTTTTTGTATAGGTAATACAGTCAACATGGTTCAACTGTGACTATATATATATTAAATGGTATACAGGGAAAAGTCTCCCTACCTCCCCTGTTTTTCTTCTGTGTCCTCTCAGATTGGTGTTACACCTGTTCAAGCAAATTAGAATGTACTGTTAGTCCCTTCCCCCATTGGTTTTTACATAAAGCATATTGATAAACCATGCACAGTTCAGTGCCTTTCTTGTTTTATCTTTGAGATATTTCCATATTAGCCTATGGTTCTTTTAATATTCTTTTTCTTTTTCTTTTCTGCACTGCATAGGATTCCATTGTAGGGATATACTGTAATTTATTTAATCAGTGCCATATTGAAGGACATTTGGGTTGATTCTAGTTCTTCACTGTTATAAAATCCTGCATTGTATAGCCTTGAACATGTTTTATTTCACATGAGTGCAGAAACATAAGTAGGATGAATTTTGCCGAAGACTAATTGCTAGATTAAAAGTAAGGTGTTTATAATTTTGGTAGCTATTCCCAAATTGTACATGCCAATTTACTTCTCTACCACCAGTGTTAGAGTGCCTCTTTCCCTATAGCCTTGCCATCTTGATAGGTAGAAATAGTACCTTGTAGTTTTAATCTGTAATCTTTAGGGATGAAAAGAGTACTGTATGTTTAAGAGCTTTTTGAATTTTTTTTCTGTGAAATATCTGTGCATATTTTTTGCCTCTTTTTCTATTGAAGTATTCTTTTTCTTACAGATTTGCAGGAATTCTCTATTTATGCAAGAGATTTGCCCTTTGTCTATGATACGATCTGAAATTTTTCCGAGTTTTTCCATTATTTTACTTTTTTTTTCTTCTTTTTATAGCTTCTGGGTTTTGAGTTTAGATGTAAAAAGCCTTTTCTATTCTACTCCATTCTACTATGTTTTCCAAGTTCTTGCTACTTGGTTCCAAAATTCAGTAACTAAATATATTTGAATAATGTAGTATTCCTTACTATTGCAAACTTGATATCTAAACTCACTATTTGAACTTGCTGTCCAAAATAAGACACCAAATGGATTCTCATGCAAGGGATACTAGTATTTCTATGGTTTTCTTCTTACCTTGAATCACCAGTAACCCCATGGCTAATTCTGCTTCAACCATACCCTATCTCCTTACCCCCTTCCCATGATTTCCTGTCATATCTCATCTGTAAATATTTTAGTCATATCTCTAAAAGGTCTCCTTTTTTTTTTTTTTAAACATAACCACAGTTCCATTATTAGGCCTAACAAAAAGTTAACTATAATTCACTATTATCATTGAACATCTACACAGTGTTCACTTTTCCAACTCTCCCCTCAATGTTGAATTTTAATTTTTTTGACTTAGGATCCATGTGAAGTTCACACATTGCAATTAGTTGACATCTAAGTTTCTGTAGGTACCTTCTTCATCTTGCTTTTTTCTTACTTTTTTTTTCCCTTTCCATTTATCTGTTGAAGTTAAAACCCAACCAGATTGAGTTTGTGCAGATTTTTCCAGTCTGAATGATAGTGATAGCACTGGGAGCATTTGTTCCTCTAAAATTGGTAGTGTTAGAGCAAGAGGTAGGATAAGATTTGGGTTTCAGGTTGGTGGGGAGGGGAAACAGGGCTACTTATTAGGTAAAATTTATATTCTTCCATCAGGATATGCATAATAACTGGAGGTCCTTTTTGGTTTCATATGTAACATTTAAATCTTTGATATATTTGGAATTTATCCAGATATATGTAATAAAAAAGCCTTGCTTTTGTTTTTCCAGATGGATACCGAGTTTTTTCAACACGATTTATTTAATAGGTCACCTTTTCTTCACTAATTAGAAATACTACCTTTATCACATACTAAATTCTAATAGATAATTCCATACTTTCTATTCAGGTCATTGGTCTTGAGTGTTTCTTATGCAACAGCACCACACTGTTTTAATAAACATTGAGGCTTTATAAATTTTAATATCTAGGTAGAGCTAGACATTCTTTGTTGTCCCCTCTGTTCCCAAATTTTCCTGGTTATGTTTGTTCATTTTTGTGCATGAATTTTATAATGAATTTGTCTTATTCAGGAAAAAACAACTATTAGTATTTTGGGTGGATCTTGTTCTGTTTACAAATTAACTTCAAGAGAATTAACATCTTTTTGATGTTGACTCTTTCTGTTCCAGAACATTGCTATGTCTCTCTGGTTGTTCATGTCTCTTTTTCTGTCTTTCAGTAGTGTTCTAACGATTTGTTTCCTTAAAATATATCAAAATAGCATATATGCTATATGCAAAAGTTTAAAAAATGTAGAAGATTACAGAGATTAGATGAGTGATTCTTAACCATTTTTGGGACATAGAGCCCTTTAAGAGTCAGATTAAAGCCATGTAGCCCTTCCTAAGAAAACTACATATGAATTTGAAAGTTTTTGTGCAATTTAAGGGAAAGCTGTAAAACCCTCCATTGATTCTATGTTAAGATTTGTCCTAAACAAGAAATTAACAAGTTGCCTTTTCCTTTTAATTAAATTTTTGGTAACTGCTTTTAAAATAGTATAATTGTAATACTATTTAGAGAAAACACGTGTGCCGGTTTGAATGTATTATGTCCCCCAGAAAAAGCCATATTCTTTGGTGCAATCTTCTGGGGCAGACAGAATAGTGGGGATTAGGTTGGAGTGTTTGGATTAGGTTGTTTGCATGGAGATGTGCCCCACCCAGCTGTGGGAGGTGACTCTGGTGGGATACTCCCATGGAGGTGTGGCCCCACCCATTCAGGGTGGGCCTTGATCAGGGGAGCCATATAAACATGCTGACTCAAAGAGACTGAAGGGAGTGCAGCTGTGAGTGATGTTATTTGAAGAGGAGCAAGCTTGCTAGAGAGGAATGTCCTGGGAGAAGCCATTTTGAAACCAGAACTTTGGAGCAGACGCCAGCCATGTGCCTTCCCAGCTAAGAGAGGTTTTCCGGACGCCATTGGCCATCTCCAGTGAAGGTACCCGATTGCGGATGTGTTACCTTGGACGTTTTGTGGCCTTAAGACTGTAACTGTGTAGTGAAATAAACCCCCATTTTATAAAAGCCTATCCATCTCTGGTGTTGTGCATTCTGCAGCATTAGCAAACTAAGACAGATTTTGGTACCAGAGAAGTGGGGTGCTTTTGCTGCTGTGTTTGCAAATACCAAACATGTTGGAACGGCTTTTCAAATGGATAAGGGGAAGACTCTGGAAATATTGTGAGGAGCTTGATAGAAAAGGCCAAAACTGCTTTAAAGAGACTGTTTGTGGAAATATGGACTCTAAAGATACTTCTGATGAGGACTTGAGCAGAAATGATGAATGTGTTGTTGCAAACTGGAAGAAAGGTGATCCTTGTTTTAAAGTGGCACAAAATTTGGCAAAATTGAGTCCTGGTCTCAGATGGAAGGAAGAATCTGGAAGCAACAACCTGGAATACTTAGCTGAGGAGATCTCCAGACTACATGTGGAGGACATATCCTGGCTTCTCCTTGCAGCTTATAGTAAAATGCGAGCAGAGAGAGATAAACTTAGAACTGAACTCTTGGGTTCAAAGAAACCAGAAGTCAATGGCTTGGAAAATTACAGGCTTCCAGGGGGTGGAATCCCAGAAGCTACAGCCCAACGTGAGGATGTAACCAAACATGGAATCCAGCTGCCATTTCAGTACAAGCCAAGATTAGAGATGGAATTATCCAGAAAGGATTTGTGGAAACTCCTGTTGTCTGATGGCTTTGACCCCTGCATGCTTCATGCAAAGCCAACAGAATTTTTGCGAGATCTTTATAGACGGAGCCATTGCCGTTCTGGACTGGAGGAGACAGACAAGGAACAAACTGAAGGAAAAATTTCTTCAAAGACAGAGCCATGGAGGTTGAGGTCTGGAGTCAAGAGGTCTCGGGCTGGGAGAGCGGAGCAGCCCACATGCATGGAAAGGGTGAGTTTGCCCTGGAGGTCGAGGGCGGGCCTTCCGCCTCGATGCTCTGGAAGAGTTTTGCCACCTCAGGTCCCAAAGAGGTTGGAGCACATTCCCAGGGAATTGGGGAGAGCCTGGCTGCCACCACACTGTTCTGAAGGGGTTGAGCGTGTGCCCCGGAGATGGAAGGGAATCCGGGAGCTGCCCCGATGTTTGAGGAGGGTGGGGCCGAGAAGGTGGTCTTCCCAATGTGTGGGTATTTTGGAGTACTCACCTAAGCGTTTGGAGAGGAAAGGGCTGCCGAAAAGGCCCTTAGGAAGGGTTAGGCTCCCACTCTCTCAAGCCCCAAGGATGCAACGTTGTTCTGTTAATGACTCTCAGACCTTGAAATCTAATGGAGTTTGTCCTGCAGGTTTTAAGAACTGTTTTGGTCCTGTTAACCCTGTTTTCCTTACTGTTTCTCCTTATGGCAATGGAAATGTTTATCCTATGAATGTCCCTCCTTTGTATATTGGAAGCATATAACTTGTTCTAAGTCCACAGATCCAAAGCTAAAGGAAAAGTATGCCTTAGGACTGACCACGCCTATATTTGATTTTGATGGGATCTTGTACTTAACTATTGTTACTGAAATGACTTAAGTTTTTGTGGTATTGTGGGATGAATGTATTTTGTATTTGGAAAGAATATGTTTTTCTGGGGTTCAGGGGGTGGAATGTGCCGGTTTGAATGTATTATGTCCCCCAGAAAAAGCCATATTCTTTGGTGCAATCTTCTGGGGCAGACAGAATAGTGGGGATTAGGTTGGAGTGTTTGGATTAGGTTGTTTGCATGGAGATGTGCCCCACCCAGCTGTGGGAGGTGACTCTGGTGGGATACTCCCATGGAGGTGTGGCCCCACCCATTCAGGGTGGGCCTTGATCAGGGGAGCCATATAAACATGCTGACTCAAAGAGACTGAAGGGAGTGCAGCTGTGAGTGATGTTATTTGAAGAGGAGCAAGCTTGCTAGAGAGGAATGTCCTGGGAGAAGCCATTTTGAAACCAGAACTTTGGAGCAGACGCCAGCCATGTGCCTTCCCAGCTAAGAGAGGTTTTCCGGACGCCATTGGCCATCTCCAGTGAAGGTACCCGATTGCGGATGTGTTACCTTGGACGTTTTGTGGCCTTAAGACTGTAACTGTGTAGTGAAATAAACCCCCATTTTATAAAAGCCTATCCATCTCTGGTGTTGTGCATTCTGCAGCATTAGCAAACTAAAACAACACGTAATCGGTAAACCTTTAGCAGGGGTAGGCATTGATAAATACATCAGAGAAGATATTTTCCTGTTAAGTTTTAAATGAAGGATTGTATTGCTTGCTGGAAGTTTATAACATTTTGAACCACATATATGTGGTCTAGTGTAGATAAAGGTGATATAGATGATAAACATTTAGATGACAGATATAAATGATTAAAGTTAAACTCTTTGTCCCTTAAGATAGCCATACTTTACAGTCTATTGTTTTCACATTTAAACTTTTAAGAAATTACTTACTACATCAATTTAAATTTTAATTTCAGTATTCTGCTTTTTTCAACAATAGTGTCTGGCAGTTCTTTGAGAATTTCATTTTTCATGGGAGAAGGGAATTTTTAGCATTCTGTTCTTATTCTTGAAAGCACAAAGTATTAGTCTAATCAGTTTTATGATGTAAAATATGAATGTTCTCTGAGTAATTGTTGAACATGAGAAATTCTCATTTTCCACTAGCTGGTTTTTATATGCTGAAGGCATATTGTTATGTCATTAGAATCTGAAAGAAATTATTATAATTTTTTTAAAGGATGCTTCACATCAATAGCACCCATGTTTGTCTAATAAAATGAGCACCATTATGCTTTGTACATTGCTGTGCAGAGTACCAGGTTGCAAGTAGACTACTTGGCTTTTATATTTTAGGAGTTTTTCTTCTCTGGAGAAAAGAATGAAGCTTTTGAAATGATACTGTGCTCTACTCTTTCACAGTCCTTCATCAACAGATATTCCTTAACACAGCTTACTTATTTTAAAGAGATAGTGTAATGGTTTGGTCTTAAAATTTTAAGTACAAAAAGAACTTGAGGTAATAAAATTTATATTCTATACAAGTATCATGTCTAACCCTAAAGGAAAGAAGTAGCTTTTTTCCCCTCTACAAACCTACTGAATTTATAGATCTCATATAGCATAATAAGAATAGTTGCCAAGCATGGGCTTTGGAGTTGGGAGTTCCATGTTCTGGCTTGACTATTCTGTGCTTTGTGACTTTGAGCACATAATGTTTAACTTCTCTGTGCTTCATTTTCTCATCTGGAGATAATGCCAGAAATCTCATAGAATCATTTTGAGAAATAATTTAAATATTTATAAAATGCTTCAATACCAGTCATATTAGCAAGTGTACAGCCAATGGTAAGTATAAAAAATAATTGTACACTCTCTCAAGCTATTTTAGAAGTCTGTTAATTTATTCCAGTATTACTCTCATTACTTCAAACCTTTTTTTGAGAATTGTCTTCAGCATTGTCTAATGAAAACAATTCTCATTACTTCACAGTTTATGTAATAGCTGTCCAACAATAAAAAGGACTACTTTTAGAGTGCTTGCTATGTGCCAAGCATTGTGGTAAAATGCTTTATTTAAACCTTAGTTCCTCTAATGAGTACATATTAGTTCTCTTGTACAGCTGAGGAAACTGAAATCCAGAAAGATTATGTAATAACTTGCCCAGGATCACACAGCAGAGAAGTGATGATGCCTTTCTCTTAACCATTACTACATGATACCCCTGGTAAATTAATCTTCCTCCCCCAGTGACTGGAATCTTCTTTTCATTCTTGCCTTTTACTTGATTCATTCATTTTTCTGTCATCTTATTCTGCACAAAATTTGTGAGTGGTTAGAACATAGTGTAGTCCAAAGAAGGAGGTGGTCAAAGGATGGGGTAGAAGTGTTCATTGTTTGACAGAGAACTAATTTTTGTTAACTCAGGGTCTACTTTGAAGATCTTTTTAAGTAGTTTTTAATTTATGAAATATTTCTAACATATACACAAATAGACGTAGTCATGATCCAAATTTAATAGGTTATTTTAACATACTATTATATTTGCCCCACATCTTTTTTTTTTTTTTTTTTTTTCTTTTAAATTAAGTACAGGGCTTACAGATGGCACCTGGTCACCTTTTCCCCACCCCTTCAACATCATTGGTAGCCTACTTTCCTGTAGTTGGTAACTTGATATGTTACCAGTTACATATCATGAATATGTGTGGAGAGATACATAATACATGTTTTGGTGTAGGTTATTTCTATTCTTTCTCTATTGTCAACAATAGAAAAATCAGATCTTTTTATGTGTCTGTTTCCTTTTATATGTGATAAGTTTTTTAGGTGTAGAATTTTTTGTACTTGTAGAATTCTTAGGTGCAAGAAAGTATAAACCACAAAGAATAGACAAGTCTGACTACAGTCAGAATTAAAGCTTCTGTATGACAAGATAACATGAACAAAGTGAAAAAAACAAGCCACAGGAAAAACATTGGCAACCCTCCAACCAACAAAAGACTTAATACCCAGATTATATACAGAATTCCTATAATCATTTTGCCAAGTTTTAGGTATGTACATTAGATGATAGATGCTAACTAGTCCTAAGAACTTATTTGTGTGATGTGTTAGTATATGAGATATATATGTTAAGAATGTCCTAGTGTTATTGTGGGTTTGTTGATTTCTCTTTGTAATTCTGTTCATTTTTGCTGTCCATGTTTTGAGGCCATGTTACTAGGTATATACAGGAATAGAATTATTACATTTTTCTGGTGAATTATTTTTTATCATCATTATGTAATATCTTCCCTTTCCCAGTTACATGTTTTGAATAAAAACCTATTTGATGTGATGTAAATAGAACTGTACTAGCTTTCTTTTGGTTAATATTTGTCTTCTATATCTAATCTTTTCCTTTCATCTTTTTTTCTTTCAAATATCATACAAAACCTGATTGTTCTTTCCTTTGATATGGGTGTGACTGTTGGAAAGTACAAATAGCTGTATGTTTATTTTTTTAAAAAAGTTTAAATCTTGTCTTTCAGCCTGGTAGTTTTAATCTGTATACATTTATGGTGATTACTGATAAGTTTGGCTTTATTCTTTCTTTCTTCCATTTTTATGCTTTCTCTTTGCCATTGTCCCCCCTTCAATCCTACTTTCTTTTGTATTGTTTTTGTGTTCTTTTTTTTAAGTTTTAATTTTGAAATAATTCCAAGTTTACCAGAAATTTGTAATAATAATATGAAACCCATAACAAGAACTCCAACAAACCCCCTTACAGATACGTAGTTCCACAAACAGAAAACATTTTGCCACATTTGCCATATATTTCTGTGTATCATCCATCCATCCATTTATCTATTTCCTAAACATTTGAGAGTAGATTGAATAGATCATGCTCCTTAATCACTTAACACTTCTATGTGTATTTCTCAAGAACAAGGATATTCACTTGTTACCACTTTATTTACAGTTACAAAGTTTAAGAAATTTAACATTGTTACAAAGCTTACAGTCTATGTTCCAGTTTTCTCATATGTCTTAATAATGTCCTTTTGGACCTTTTCTCCTCCATTATTAGGTCCAATCCAGGATCATATATTGAATTTCATTGTCATTGTCTCTTTATTTGCTTTTTTTTTAAATCTGAAAATGAAAATGATAATATCTGATGAGATTCAATAAGTTATTACATGTAAAGTGCTCAGGACAATGAACAGCACATAGGAATCGTTTAATAGATAATAGTTAGAAATAAATTTCTTGTTCATTTTTCCTCCTTAATCTACAGATAAGTTTAGTATGATGATTCTGTTATTGCAAGTGTGTCTTGTGGCTTGGATGATCATATAATTGGCTTGACTATACTTAGTTTGGGGAACAGAACTGTAGGTGCTGAATTAATGTGTTGAGGTAGTGAAATACCAAAACATTACAGTTAGAATGAATGTTAGAATATTTCAGTGGAGTATGTTTTTTGTAGCGGACTCAGGACTTGATGATGTAGGCTGTTTGAAGAGTATGTTGACTATATTAAAAGTGTCAACCTGGTGCCTTCTGAGAGGTACCAAAGTGAATCCAACAGTGTTTGAATGCCTATTTTCCCCCTTCCTTCCATGGTATACCTAGTGAGACTTATTTCTGTTTTTGTCATAATGGCAAATAATGAAAATCAGGTTTCAGATTTCTAAGCTTTTATGGTAAAAACAAAAACAAAACTAGTAACTGAAAATACCTTTTAAAATTTCCCTTTCCATACAGTTACAACATGCTAAACTTTCCTTAACTCTAATAAGACTGTTTGGAAGTAGCCTTTGCAGTATATTTTGTATTTGTTTTATAAGTTTGTTTTATATTTGTTTAAGGTGGATAGGCATGTGGACCTGCTAGAAGTTGCCCAGGAAACTGATGGGTTTTCAGGAAGTGACCTAAAAGAGATGTGTCGAGATGCTGCTCTCCTCTGTGTCAGGGAATATGTTAATTCGACAACAGAAGAAAGGTATGTGTATTCAGAGTTGATCTCTAATATTTTTCAAAACTATTTAGTTTTTTTAGGTTAGTTTCTTTCATTTTGCTTTCCAAAGCAACCCTCCTTATTGGAGTATAAGGTAAATTTGAATTAGCAATCCCCTCAACTTAATTTGTTTATTGCCATTTTGAAACTAAATTGTGGGGGGATGGATAGAGAGGGTGTGTGATGAAGAAAAGCTGAATTTCTACTGACAAGTCAGTGGAAAGGGTTGTAGAAACCTAGGCTTGCACCTCACTACTATAGGAAAACATTCTCTAGCACCCCAGATTGCTTCTGCATCCCAGATTTTATTTCCTATGGAAATGAGTGCCTTGTCTTTCAGAAATTTCACATGTAAATTTGGAAGGGTGGTAACTGAGTACCAGACTTCAACTTGTTAACAACAGTGAAGTCACTAAACAAAGAATCCATTCTGTTACTGCAGCAGACTTCATGTGTAACCAATTTCAATTTATGATGAGCTTGAGAAACCAATTTTATACTAACCTTATTCCGGCAAAGATACCAGTGAACTTGAATGACCAACTACTGATGAACCATGTCCTTTAAGGAAGTTTTTCAAAGGCCACTTTCCCTGAACCATTTTACATTGCCTTTCTCTACTACTTTTCAGATTATTGACCTTCTAAGAGAGAACTTCTATGATAATTAGCAAATCAATGTGCTTTTTGGAGTTGTGTTGAATAAGCTAACGTTTGCCCTTTGTTTTTCAGTCTCTTTTCCTTGGGCCCCTGTGGCTTTCACTGCAAATGACTCTAATTTGCCAATCAGTATTCGTGTATTTAATGATAGTGTGCTGCTGTAGCAAGCTTCACCATTAGTTTCTTTATTGGTATAGAAAGTTGTGAATGAAAGCTGCCCTGTCAGCTGGTAGCTGTGTGTGCCCTGGTTCTGGACCCATTATTTGTGCTCCCTCAGGCCGTGTGGCAGAGAGGCTCACTCCATTTGTTTATTTATTTATTTTTTTGCCAGATTCATCCAGCAGTTCTAACAAATTAAGACTCCTTTTGGTACTAGTAGCCAGGAAACTACTTTATAAAGGTTTTTATTCTTGTAGATGAAAGTAAACGGAGAAACAACCAATGTATAGATAAGTTTTGTCAGAATAAATTACATTAATAATGAAAACTTCTGTGTTTCTGCTATCCTCATAGCCCTGGAAGTTTTATATTTCAGTATGAAAACCTGGGTAATAGGCTTGGGTGATCATAACTTTTTCCCTGAGTATTTTTCTTAAGTGTCTATTAATTACAAAGGAGGCAAAACATACTAGATTTTGTTTTTCTTATTATTGAAGTAAGGGTTGGGACTTGGATTAGATGGTTTTATTAATAGCTAAGAATTTTTTTTTAAGTTCCTCAAACACTAACTATGTACATGAGTATATACCTAGGAATGTTACTCTTTAACTCCAGTTTTCAAGAGAATAACTTGATTTCTTGATTGGAATTATATTCCTGTTGAATAAACTAATACACCTTTATGTAGCATTTTCACCTTATGCTAACACTTTGTACTGTATTCTTGGTGTGAAGTATTTGATTTTAGCTACCAAAGCTATACGGTTTATTGCCAGCCATTTAGCTTTCTACCTGTTGGCAGTTGATGCTTTTCAAAAATCTCTTATGATTTGTAGATGCATAGATAAATTCTTGGAAGAATTTGCATGAAGCTATTGTGATTGTCTCTAGGGCCTTTGGATTAGAAAGAGACTGTTTTACAGTTGAAAAATTTATTTTTTTAGCATTCATTTTTAAAAGTTTTGGTAAAATATCATTTACAGAGGTATATTCTAAAGTTATTTGAATATTTGGTGATTTTTGCATTTTAGCCATGATGAGGATGAAATTCGACCTGTGCAACAGCAGGACCTGCATCGGGCAATTGAAAAGATGAAGAAATCAAAGGATGCAGCATTTCAGAATGTTTTAACACATGTTTGTCTAGATTAAGAGTAAAGATCATTTGTACAGTTCAAATGTAATCTAGTTCAGTGTGCCCTCTTATCAGCTGGAAATAGAATGGAAGGGGGAATATTCCTTAAACAGTGAGGGAGTTAAATGTTTATGACACTGGTTTTATACTCTGAATTCTAAGTTATTGAGACATAGTTGTTATATAAACAGTGTTACTACTTGTCAAAGATCATGAGGAGGAACAATTTAATCCAGCCTAAGTGTGGGTACTTGTGTTTGACCTCTTTAGCCATATGTTGCTGCAGCCTTATAGTATCTAAGCTGGTCTTAAAGTAGTAAATGATTCATTGGGTCATCAGTGAGGAATGGGGATGTGGTTAAGTGCAGGTTTCTAGATGTGTGAGTATGTGTGTGTATTTGTGTGTATATTAAATGTATATATATTCACACATTTTATAATGACATTCTGTAGATATGTTTGAATACAGAAATTTTTTTTTAACCCCAACTACTGAATCCAGAAGGTACCAAATCGTATCTAGCAAAACTAAGATTTAAGGTTGTGTCTAAAAGGTACAGTGATTAAGCCGTTTTTCTGTTGTCATTTGGTTCAAACTTTTTCAAGTTGATTGTTTTCTCTCTTTTTATTTGGTTAGTTGGAGTGAGCCACATCTGAATATTTAGATGGAGCTCAGTTATTAAGGTTTTCAGAATATTCAAATAGAAATACATGTTCAGTGATCAGCATTGAATGGTTGTCAGCCAATCTAGTGATTAGTGCTGATTTCACCTCTTTCAGCAAACACCCTGAGCAAAGACATTTTTAAAATTTTAAATTGACTTAGTGAAGGTGGATTGAAAACTTTTTCACAAGAACGGTTTGAAAAACCTCAGTGCTATTGAAGGTATGTACATGATTGTCCTGACTTTCTTCTTTAGCATAGCAGTTCTCTTGTAACCATATTTTTTTTAATGTTATTTTAAAGTTATGTTTTCTTTAATTATGGTCAAATGTAATTTGTTCATTACAAATGAAATGATAGTTTAAAACAAGTAGCTGCTGCTAAATGTGCTAAAAATACTCAAAACTTTAATTTTAAAATTTTCTTAGCATATTATAAATTTTGCCCAAGTGAAATACAAATATACACATTAAAATTTCCATATTGTATCTAGTTCTTTGAACCTCTGAACTGCATAAAAACATTTTTTGTATCAAAGTTCCATTAATCAGAATTCTGTTATAGGCACTTAAACATACAATATGAGGAAAATGGCATAACATAATCTTGACGTGCCTTCTCAATCGTTAGAAAGATTAAATTATGCTTCATATATTTTTATTTTTATTATTTCTTTGAAAACACCCAGTTTTTATTCATGAGTTATTGGATTAATTTCTCTGATAGTAAGTCTCTCACTAGTTTGTTGGATAGTTGTTTCTTCAATTGTGCTATGAATGGTGGGATAGAGGTTGTGGGAGAACACTTTGGATAGCAAACAGCAAGTTATGAAAAATTGTGAAGATGATGGAAAAGTTAATGAAGAACACAAGACCCCATAAATAGAAAATTTTGTCTACATTTTAAATATTTATTATGCTGTTAAATGCTGTTATTTTATAAATGTATAATAAAGAGGTCCCTCTTTATTGATTTTTTTTGCCCTTCAACTGTTTTTTTCTTGCTATGTAGTTTTCACACTTTCATAGTATACATTTTAGGATCTAATCATTATTCTTTTTAATGTGAATTTCAGTAATTATTTACTGCTAATATGATGTAATCTGATGGCATGTTGATTCAAAATAAGGGGTGGTGAATTCCTTCTCATATCATTTCTTTTTTTTTTTTGTCTCTTAAATTCAGAATACCTGATAGTAGTAGTTGTTAAATTTGCCATGGTTTTAATCATCTAATGAAGTTAAAACAGTATGCTTCCAGCAGCAACCATGACTCATCTGGACATCTTAAGGCCTTAAGTAATTGAGGAAACTTTATGATCTTAAAATTCTAAAGAACTTTTAGTGTTGTGTAGTCTGTCCTTTTGTAGGCATACATGTCACATATGAAGGTGGATTCTGTGTTCTAAGGTATTTCATTTATGGTAGCAGTTAAGAGTAACTGGATCGAGAGTCAGACTGCCTAAGTTTAAGTCCAGGTTCCCCATTTCTTAACCATAACCATGTGTCCTTGGACTAGTTACCTAACTTTGAGCCCTCAGTTTCTCATCTATAAAATTGGCCAACAGTGGCACCCACATTATAGGGTTGTGTAATGAGTTCATGCATGGCAGACTGTCAGCGTAATGCCTGTCATGTAGTAAACTGATCCAGTGTTAGCTATCATATCATTATTAATATTATTATTACTTTTACACACTGATGTACATATCGTGTTGGCCAGGTTCAGTTTTTGAGCATTCTCTATTCTTAAACCATTTTCATAATCTGTAGTTTGAAATCTATGGGTTGATATTGAAAAGATCACTTGTGAAGTTTCTCTAAAAGCCTCATTGTTGGACCTGGTATGTTTCAAATTATTCCCATGCTTTTTTATAGAGTTTAATAACTCAGTATTTAAATCAACTCAGTATCTCCTTTACTATGCCTTCTTTCTATCTCATTTCCCACCTGCGGGTAGTCTCAGAACTTAACACATTATCAAGAGCTGAGTTGGGGAAATCTAAATATTCTGTAATAAACTGACATTATTTAGTAGCTATGACTTAAAGATTTGGTGCTAGATGAATATGTCTCAAGCCTTGGGTGTGCCTGTATAAAAATAGCAGCATCTCATCAGTGGGAGTTTTTGTTTTTTACTAGAATTGTGTTGTTTGTGGAGAAATGTTACAGCTTGCATAAAGGAAAAAAAAAGGAAGATGTATATTTTATAATACTCTTTTTAGCTTCTATTAAATTCAGAATATTGAATAGAATTCTGATATGCTATTGTATTTCCTGCATGAATAAAACTCTAGCACTGACTAGTAAAGCTATAGAATTCCATTTAGAACTGACAGAAATCTTTAGAGGGCCTTCATCATTAAATTTGCTTGTAGATTCAGTCATTAAAGCCAGTTACCTAACCTTTTCAAAAGTTAAATCTCTTCACATGTATAGGAAAAAATTCTATCCATGTCATCTTGTTCATGAAATTGTAGTGAGGAGAACAAGAACCTTATTAAATATGATCTAACAGAAATGACTAAAATATGATTGGCATATATAGCAGATGCCAGATGTTAATGAGGTCCAGCCTAAAAGAAACCATTTAGCAATGTGATTAAAAACAAAACATCCTCAGTACACTGGTATAAATTTTATTGTATTAATACTAACAACCCATATGGGTCTCATTACAAAAATGCTAAACTGGGAGTATAATTTCATGATTGTCTAACATATGCATTTATAAACTTAAGATCACTTTTAGATACTAGCTTTTATGCTTTGAAATATAGTTCCAGTGAATATTAATGGTGGGTGTAGAATGCATTGAGGACACAGGTTTGTGAACCATGGCAGCTCAGTTTTAAAACTAGAGCCAAAACACACTAAAATAATTATTGGCATACCAAACTTGGAACTGAGAATAGAACACAGTGGTGCATGCCACACTGTTCTGAAGATGCATAGGTTCCAGAAATTCTAAAAATGACAAAGATACTCAAATAGGGCATGGCTGTATCACCCAATAAAACAAACATGCTAGAGTGTCATCTACTGAGCCATTGTCAGAGTTCTAAACTATCTGTTAGGTTCTATAGCAGGCAGTCAGTACTGGCGAACCTAAGCAAAAATGAGCATTTATTTGAAGGATATGGGGGAGCTCACAAAATTAAAGAGAAGCTTAAGAATGGGACTTTGAATAGAAACTCCAGGAATTACCTTTTATTCATACTGGAATAAATGAACTCCCACAGTTTATCTTTGCTCCATTCAAGATTCAAAATCCTGGAAATGAGTGAGCAAACCTGGATTAAAAAACCACCCTTTGCATTCCTGGAGCTTTGAGAGATGGACTCTCCAGAAAATCCTTTGGTTTAAATGGTTTGATGGCAAGTGTCTGGGTTTACCAGCTCATCAATACAGAATAGAAAAGAAAGGTAATTTGTCCAAAGGAAATTGGCCATTTATAGTCTATACGACATATTTTCCCATACAAGCTTTCTAAAAGCC
The DNA here is from genome assembly GCF_015220235.1 of Choloepus didactylus. NCBI lineage: Eukaryota > Metazoa > Chordata > Mammalia > Pilosa > Megalonychidae > Choloepus > Choloepus didactylus. Next base: position 46,455,075 of record NC_051321.1, read on the forward strand.
TCCTTCTGACATAATACAACTGTTTCTTGTGCAACTGCAAGCAAACTCACTTACCCCCTCCTCAGAGGGAGAAAACCTAAAGTCTTCCAGCTGCTTCCAGCTCTAAGTCTGGGACCTTGGAGTGGTGTCCATTGCTCCTCATGTTTCCTATCCCACTGTGTAAATTCTGTTACCTATGAATTAATTGGTAAATTCAGTCACTGCCAACATATCTGTCCAATAATAGGTAAAGGAAGAAGGAAGTAAAATTTAACTAAATATATAAACACATATGACAGATACATCAAAGAAGCAAATTGAGGTAGAAGCAAATGATATTTTTCAGAGTGGGTCACTATTCCTCCAATTAAGGCCCCTTCTGCCATGTGAGACATTTGGTGAAAATTCATACAAGGCACACTGTTCTCATATACCACCATTCCTCCCATCGGTTAATCCTCATCTCTTTTCCCCCAAACCTCCTTGTCACCTATCTAATCTTTTTCCTACCAATTCTGGCCATTTGCTTCTGCCTGTGAATCTATCTATATCTTCTCTATCTCTTCCAGGCAAAGCAGATAATGTTTATCACTTGAAATTCTTCTACAGGGAGATTTCCCTTCTTCATTGACCTTTAGGGCCACCCTTGGGCATGATTGAAATACAGTAGCAGCCTACTTCGGGCTGGTGCCAACATACAGTGTGTGGCCATCTGTACGCCTCCTCCACCTGGTCACCTGAAGCTATAGGTATATGCTGAATGAAGAGCAGTAGGACAACGTAAGTGAGTATGCTGGTAACAAGAGCAACATGCTCATCAATCGGTGTGGAGGGGCCTTCAGGGACTGCTTTGTCCTGTCCTATATGTTCCACTTCCACTTAATGGCATGCTAACTTGGCATGCCTAATTCTGGCTAGGAAGATCACCTTGTACTGTTTCAGTTGTAATTTTTTCCAGTTATTGTGTATGAAAGAACAATGGGGACTAAAGTATAACATTGCTTTTTATTTGTTTTATTTCTAAGGAATGCAAGCCCTTTCCTCTGACAGAGTGAAGGGCTGATCATTCCAGTTCCTCCTAGAGTCTAGTTGTGCAGAGCTGGGCCACAACTTTAATTAGATGGAGTTCACTAAGGCTACCCTTCCTGAAACAGCCTTTTGATCTTGTTGGTATTTGAGCTGGGAGGGGTTTGGTTTGCAGATTCAGATGTTTATATTTCCCTTTGTATTCATTTCAGAGGGGGACCTGGAATAGAGTCACCATGAGAATGCACACTTCCATCCTCTCTTCTGCCATTTTCTGGGCAGAATTCCTGGAGTGGGGATTGCCTAGCCTAGCAGTTTGTTTTTGCAGGTGGTGTGTTTGCAGATTCCAGTCTGTCCCACCAGTTTCCTACTGTCAGAGGCTTGGGTAAATTCTCATCCCTGCAAAGTCTCCATCTAGGGCAGACTTGCTGCTCCATATACTATATCCAGACCCAGAAGTCAATAAAGACTCACTGCTCACCTCTGAAAGTCTTCTTTCTCTCTGGAACTTACTTCATCAAGAACTTGCATTTGCTATTATTTGCTAGCCTCATAGAAAAGTATTTTGTTCAGGTTTTTCTCGTTACTGTGGGAGTGAAGGGCTTCACATCCTTTTACATTCTTAAAGACTCTTAAGTCCCGATATTCAGCTGTTAAGAAATCATGTGGGTATCATAAATCGTGTAAAGTTCATTTTCAACTTCAAAGGTTTCAGACCCAGCTGTGGAGTTTCTTTGTATACCACTTTACTTCTGTGGGCTGCTATTCTTTTGTCCATAAGTAGGGTCATAATGTGTACCTTCTGGGATTGTTATAAGAATTATATGAAAATGCTTTGGAAGCTATAAAGTGAATACGGTTCTAGGTTATCATGTAATTAGGCAAGTCACCTCACATTTCTGGACCTCCATATTCTTATCTGTAAAATGATGGAAATGTTGAAATAGATATGCTCCCAAGTTCCCATCCCAATTTTCACTACCCACTGCACTATGTAACAGTAGACATTTTGATAGACAGATGTAGGGCCCTTAGCAATACTGACCGGACCATCAGATAGGACTTCTAAACTGGGTGACTTTCTTAGCTACTGATGGGAATAGACCTTGGTAGATTGACTTTTTTTTTAATAGGCACAAATTATGAAAAATGCCTTTAAGTAAAGAAGGTCATATAGACACTTCCATGTACCTCGTGCTTCTGTTTATTAAACTTGTTTATCTAACCCTTGGTTTTGTGGTAGCTGTAAGCCTTTTCTTTGGTTTACTTTGAATACACAAAGATTTGGTACTTTATATAATTCCTTTTATGATTTGGGGATAGAAGGGGGGATCCAACCCCTTTAGCAGTTAATGGAATTAATTTAGTCCATAAATGTAGGTTCTTGGTGGATACATTTGTAGAGGCCACTCTTTTAACTAGTTTAAAATGTCACATCAGTGTTGGAATTGTTTACATGGGAAGTACTGTCCATTATTTCATCCTCTGCTGCACTGAACTTTATCTTTGAACTGTTAAAAGAAAACATGTATATGGAGTAAATATAAATCAAAATTAATTTCTCTTTACCCATAAATTTGTATATTACCGTTTATAAACAACTTTCACATATTGTATTTTAGTAAAAGAGGAGGGCAAGTTTAAACTTCTAAAGTAAAACAACTATATTTAAAAACTTCAGCAAATCAAGAGTGTTAATTGATGCCAGTAATTACAGATACATATTATGACATTAAAAGAGCTGTGCCCATCAATTTGTTACATATATATTTGAAGGTAATAAAATTGCATTACTTTTACAACATCTGTAATTTAGATTACTTAATAATTGAGACTGGCCTTCCTGCAATTAATCCAAATTAGGAGGTCTTTGGAAAGGTTAATGGACTGAGGGTCGTGGAAAGTACCTTAATTACAAAACATAACACCGTTGAAAAACTACGGAGGCCCTCTGCTCACCTTCAGAGTTCTTGTTTTTCAGTTAATCATTCACTAAGACTTCCTTGCATCCACCATATTTGCTAACCCCATAGAAAAGTGTACTAAACTAAGATGTCCAAGCTCTAGCCAGTGACCCATTTATTTTTTGTAGTAATTTCAATAAAATCAAGATATAAGCCAAAAAAGGGAGGCAGTTTTTTGGAATGTGTGTTCGTGAGTTGCCTGTATATCATTTTCATCATTTGGTGAATGTGTACTATATGAGTGGCCCAATGATAGTTAATCTTCACCAAAGAACTAAATTCATGCTAAGGGGAAGAGAAAGAGGTGGTTACTCTTTTAATACCTCAATATAATTAATTATGAATGATTTATGCATATTAGTGATGGGGAATGCTTAAATAATGGAAACCTTTGTCATTCATATCCACACAGCCAAAAGCTGTACCATTGGTCATCAAACCTTTAGACATCAGTTGACTGGTCTGCTGCCCATCTAATTTCCTGATTACTTACAAGGAAAACATATTGAAGATCCATACAACTCCTAAAAGTCAGGTAAAATAAAGGAGGAAGATGAGGAAAAAACAAAAACAAAGTTGCTGTTTATATGTAACCAAGATTAGTTTTGTCTTGCAGAGAAGATAGGTTGGAAAGAAATTGTGTGGCCTGGTAAGTGTTATATATTTATAAGGCTTGCTATTATCTGGTCAAATGATTTGTGTATGCCTTCCCAGAATTTTTCCCACTACCCTGTATAGTGTGGCAGGGTCCCTTGGCACCACTTCTCATCATGGACCTACACACACATTTCCTGCCCCAGTTTTTCAACTTATAGGCACTAGGAGCTAGCAAAGTAAGCTTTGTAGAGAAAAGGGGAGGGGTCACAAGTGGTAGCTTTGAGTTGTCTGTTATACTGGTTTTATTTGGGGTGAAGGCCAGTAGCAAAAACGTGCATGAAATCTTCAAGACAGAAGAAAGGCAGGGAGGGCCTCAAGGAGAAAAAAAAATGAAAAAACTCTTGCAGGTCACTGAAAGTACAGGTAGAAGCCGGTATTATCCTGTCTTGCATGCAAAAGTAGCAATTGCTGAGGTTGAGGAGGGTTTTTTTTTGTTTTTTGTTTTTTGTTTGAGGGGGAATAAAATGTTTCCAAGACTACTGCGAACAGGATCTGCTCCTTTGGGAACAAGACAGCAAGGCACTTTCATTTCCTCAAATGAGGGGGAAAAATCAGATGCTTGTGCAGTGAATTCCTGGACTAAACCATCCCCTTCTGTGATGGTTGGGTTCATGTGTCAACTTGACTAGGTGGCCTAGCTGTCTGGTCAAGCGGGCACTGGCCTGACGATTCCTGTGAGGCTATTTGAGGCTGGCTGGTTTGTCGGATCATCAGTCAATTGACTGCAGCTGACTGATGACTCATCAAGGGGCATGCTTCCACAGTGAGAGAATGCAATTGGCTGGATTTGGTCCAGGTGATCAGTTGGAGGCTTATAAACCGGACGGTTAGAGAACCTTCACTTCTTCTTCAGCTGCTCAGTGAAGCTTTTCCTGGGGAGCTCGTCGAAGTTGCCAGTTCGTTTCCTGAGGAGTTCGTCAAAGTTGTCGGTTCGTTTCCTGAGGAGTTCTTCAAAGTTGCCGGTTCGTTTCCTGAGGAGTTCGTCAAAGTTGTCGGTTCGTTTCCCGAGGAGTTCGTCGGACGTCTTCCTTGGAGTTGACAGCTTGTTGACGGCTCTGCAGAATTTGGACTCGTGCGCTCCCGCAGTTGCGTGAGTCACTTTTACAATTTGATAATAAGAGACATCTCTCATTGATTCTGTTTCCAAGGAGAACCCTAACTAATACACCTTCCTACACACACACACACACACACACACACACACAGCAATCCAGTCACTTCTGAAAATTAAATGTAGTGCTTGGTTGAGACCATGTGTCATTTAGTTTTTAAAATGACATGAACGTGCCATGAACAAGGGCCTTGAAGAGAGTTGCTGCTACTGTCCCTCTCTAGTTGCTCACAGTCACAAAGCCCTCAATGGACATGTGGACAGTCCACACCCTGTGTTAGTATTAGAAAAGTCTCTGCTTTCATTTTGCGAAATTTATTAAAATAAGAACAAGCATCAGTTGTACATAGAAATAATCATTTGCACTAAGTGGTACTAAAGCAGAAGAGCAGTTTTAAATATATTTTTAAAATCACAAAATACATGGGTTAAGGCACTAAATCCTGTTTCATGTTTTCAATAAATACGCTGTTTTGTAAAAAGGCAGTAGTGAGTACCTCTGATTCAGTGAATTTGGGCACTGCACTACCAAAGACAGACACTTTGCTGTGGTCATTGTATGTAATTTCTCAAAAGAATTTTCATTATCTAAGATTAGCATTTTTTTAAAACTGCAAATACGAAAAAAAAATCACAGTTTTCTTTTTCCTGTTTAGGTCTCTTCCAGAGTGACCTATGTATAAAAGGTGCTGTATCTTCATATATTCCATGGCAACAATGAAACATGTAAAAGGTACAAAAGATTGCCTCTCAGGAAATAAAGCCATCAGAGGTGGGTTATCTCAGAGCAGCTTTGGAAAAGTATTTTTTTTTTTTTACTGCAGTAAAATCAGCTGTGTTTAGAAAACTCTGGACCTTCATTATCCAGGAAGGCTGCTCTGTAAGTGCCCACTGTTCCAGGCTGTGTTAAGCAGCTGAGGGAAATCGGACCCAGGGCCTGTGCTGTAGGTTGTAGCCAGCGCCAGACTGGCAGTCAAGTGGCCTGGGCCCTTGTCTGGTGCCATCATTACTTCGTAATAATGCTAATTCTTTTTTATAACAATACTAAGCAGCACAAAGCATGTGCATCGTCTCAGGTTGATCACCTGGTAAAATGAAAAGGTTGGATTCGGTGTTTTCTGATGTCCTTTCCAGCTCTAGCACCCTGTGAATCTCAGGGTATGAACTGTTTTCAGTTATAGTCAATACTGCTGCCACATAGGCCCAGCCACTCTGTAGGACACAATGACTGTAGCAAAGGGGGAAAATGAACTTTCTACAACATTGCCAGTTTGAGCCCTGAGGCAAATCCTTTTATCAAAGGACTGTGATTAAATTAAAAGTCGCCATTTAACTGAAGTTTTATTATTCATAGAAGGCCACTAAGATTTTTCATCTAATTAGACACTATAACTTTTGTGGCAGAGCTAGATTGCATGTATCTCTGAGATTAAATTCACATTTGGTTTCTCTAGTCAGGTGCACAAGAGACTGGGCAGTAACACTGTGCACAGGCATGAGCAAGGATCTTGACATGAGCCATGCCTCAATTAGGGTGACAAATCTTTTTCATCAATCTGACAGAAAAGGCTACTCATCTGATGAATTTTACTACTGGCATATGCCCCTGTGGTTGGAGTGCAGGTTAGCAAGACTTAAGCTGGCAAGTAAACTAGAGCTGGTAAAAACTTTAAGAAATCTGGGACCTACGTGTTCAGATGCAGTAAAGAATACAGTCATTTTCATTCTGAAATATATAACTATCACTTTCACCTGGTAAAATTTGGTCTTCAGTTTAACTTTTTTTTTTTCCTAAACAAAAATTGACGTTGACTTTACAGTATAGACACAATTTTATCCTTGTTATAAAACTAATTAAAAAATCAGCCATTGAGAAGCAACTGGATACCAAACATCTAATCACAAAAATATAGATAAGGGAATCAAAGAGCTCTTCAGGAAGAAACTCTGGAGTTAAAAGGCACTTAGTTGTTCTTTTCCAGGGACCTGTAGTAATCTGTCAGGACTTTCCATGCTTTAGGAGCCATGAAGCCTTCTGGGGGATTTTCTCCTTCCCGGGCGAGTTTCCTCATACGAGTTCCTGAGATGAAGTCAAATTCCGCATGCCTGTCACAAGGTAGCAACAAAGAACTCAGCACAAGTAAATAACATACACCTTAAGGATTCTTAGTTTAAGGTATGAGTTCTTAGATGCATTTCTTCTTTCTGTAAAATGCTGCATCTTTCAAGATGGGCAATTTGCTAAATCTATAGGTTAGTAAAGAAACTTGCAGAAGACAAGGGAAATAATGGCAGCTATCTGTTCAGTATTTACTGTGCACCTACTCTGTTCACAGAGGGTGCCTTGAGGCCAGAAACTATCGTCTAGTTCTCTGCCTACTTCTGTGAGCTCTGAGCCTGGTGAGTTGCACCATCAGTACTCATTGAAATCTTTTTTCCTATATTGACTTCTTTCACTGAATGTGCCAGGCACTCAGGGCATGCTGATGGAATGTATGTTGAGAGAGAAATACTTACTGAGCATTTACTGTATGCAAGGGGCTTTGTCTTGACTCGCAAGGGGCTCTCATTCCAATTCCAAAACGTGGAAATGGAATGGAGAGCCTAAGGTTTCCATAGGGCCAAAATTTTGCCTTAGCATTCCAGTTGTACAGAGGTTGATTAAAGTATTTTCTTATGGACACCTACCTTGCTGGATCATAGAAGTCCATGGCTTTTTTGGTTTTGTTGTAGGCAGCCACTCGGAATGGAATAATTTCCACACAGGTGAGACCAGGGGCCATGCTCAAGACCTTGCCCCCATGAGTGGGTTCATATAGGTCCTTCTTGTTCTCAGGGTGGGGCATTCCTGCAGGGTCCCGGCCCACAATGTAGAAACTGGCCCCTGCAATCATCCGAGACCTGCAGTGCCACTGAACCTGGGAAACATCACATAAGGGTCATGCTGGTCATCACTGGCCAACTCTGGGTCTCTGTTCACGGAGACACCTTTATACTATTTTCAGTGTACTTCAGTGATATGGGTCAACTAAAAATTGCAAGTATGGCCATGAGATGTCTAAGACTCCATGTTCTTTTCTTCAGGCCCTTGCTTGATCCTTTTGGGTAGAATAGGAGCTTTAAAGATGAGAATCTCCCCTTTTAGACACTGAGGTTTTATTTCCTGGTTTCTCCAAACAGGCTAGCAGAGCTGGAACATTCAGATCTTACTGTACTACTGGACTATATGAATTATACTTTCCAGTCTCTCCCTATCCAGAATAAGTCACAGTTTATAGGAAATTACAAACTCCAACATCTCATCTGACTGCCAATAGTGAGCTAATTACCTTTCACACACAGACATTGATTCCAGTTCAAAACAACACTGGGATTTCAAATTGAAATGCCTTCTTTAAAGCTCAGACAGAAATACAAAGGATGGAGAGAAAAGCTAAGGGCCTAGAGCTGCTTTGATCTGATTGAAGAATTCATTAGTCTCAGTGTGTGGCATTCCAAAGGGTTGGGACCCTTTCGATTCATCACAAGGTTGTTCAAATCTACTAAACTGGTGTTACCAAGAAAACCTCTGCTTGATAGGCTCACTGTATTACGATGAAAGGGAGATGTTATTCTTTTAAAGTCATTCTCTCCCTTCTAATGTAGCTCATAGAGAATGGTGAATCACTTAGAGTAACTGGGACTTCTGAAACTGAATATTAGATTAGATACAACTAGCTTTAACCCAGTTAAGCCACATTATCTACCTCATTCACACGCCAACCTTCATATTCTAAGGCATATTCTAAGGTTTAATTTGATATTTCTAGCATTTTTGTAAATTCTAAATGGAAATATAACTAAGATGGATAAAGAGATTCCTTAAGATTCCAGAATCTGCACGTGAAAGAAAGGATTCCAGAGACTCATTTGCTCTTCTGAGTAAAGTCTGAGCTACATCCTTGAGTCCCATTGCTCAGCTTAGGGAACTGCTCACCTCTGTAGGGCCAGCGTATAACATGGGAGATGGGAAGATGGCAACTATTGTTGACTTGGGATCCAGGACTCCTTCCTCGAGCACAGCTGCATGCTGCTTCATGCGCCAGTCCAGGGGCACATCGTCATCCTTGGTCCAGCCACCCAGAGGGTGTAGCAGGAGGACTGGGTGCTTGTAGCCCCTCTCCAGGAGCTGGCGGTGAGTGTCCTGCATCAACAAAGCATGCCCATTGTGGACAGGATTGCGCAACTGGAATGCAAACACGACATCTGGGAGAGGAAAGCAGAAAAGCCAAGGTCAAAGGAACACATAGTTGTCAATTGTCTACAAGAACAGAAGGAGAGACACAGCTATGTCTGTTGCTCAGTGCACTCATTAAATCCACTTGCTTTTGATTATCCACTGGAGAATACACCTGGTTTATTCAGAGTACTAATCCAAAGGCACCAACAAATGCCAGAATGCTCAGACAACGATCGGACTCAGAAGGGGAAAGCCCTCAAGGGAGAGCCTCACTCGGAAGTGGGAATATTTGTTGTCAGTACTTTTCTGGCAAACCAAGCTCAGGCATGGTCTGCATTAGTCAGTCCTCTTGCAACTGTACAAATCTTAACTTCCCAGGTAGGAAAATAATGATGAGGAAGGTTTTCTGCAGCCTGTGCAGGGCTTTAACGGTCTATGGATGAAAAAAAAAAAAAAGGATGTCACTTTCACTTGAAAGAAATCTTCAAAAGTCCTTCACTTAGTGATGGACTCCTGAGAGCCCTAAATTCTTTTTTCTGATTATGAAATGTAATAAATATATATTCATTATGGAAAACTTGGAAAAGGCAGACAATCCCAAAATAGAATATAAAAATCATGCATACTTCCATCCATTACTTTATCTCTCTTCAGAATGCACAGAGTAAAAAGTGAAAATATTCCCCTCCCCTTGGGTTCGACTCCAAGAGGTAGCCACTGTCATCTGCAGTTTGGAGCACATGCTGCCAGACTTCTGCTTCTACATAGAGAAGTAGATTACAGTTTTCAAAATTGTTTATATTTCATTTTGTTTGTTTCCAATATAAGTTTATGCTATACATACTACTCTGCAACTTGCCTTTTCACTTAATAAACACACCTTAGGCATCTTTCTGTGTCAGTGCATAATTTTAATTGCCCCTTGGTATTCTAATATATGGATGTTGTACAACTTTTTAAAATTGTTACCGATAAACATATCGATAGAAGATATTTCCAAGTTTTTTTTTAAGTGTAAAATGCTGATTTTTTATATCTTTAATTCTTTATTCAGAGAGTATCCTGAGGGTGGTAAGGAATATTAACAAATGCACCAGAGCTTTCCTACATACCAGCATTCATATCTTTACATTTCTGTTTGAGCTCCAGAGGTGTCAGGCGATATTGGTCCAGCCCATCGTTCCACCTTATTCTCTCCAGCACCTTCAGGTCTCCACCCACCAGCCAGTCCCCACTTTCCATCACCATCTAGAAAGAACATTAAAGTTGTTAATGATTATCATTGATTTTTTAAATTTATTTTTTTAATAAGCATTAATTTGATTTGTTTTTTTTAATCTGAAAAATTTTCTCCTTCTGGATCAATCTTTGGTTCTGGTTGAAGAACTGCCTTCAGTAGTTGTCTAGCATAGTGTTTCTCAAACTTTTTAGTTTAAAAAAGTTTATACTCATTATACTCTTAAAAATTTTATTGATCTCCAAAGAGCTTTTATTTATGTGGGATATACTTGTTATTTCCTATAAAGTGAATTAAAACAGAAACTTTAAAAAGATATAATTCATTTAAACTAATAATATATCTATTATATGTTAATAAAAATAACATTTTATTTTTAATGAAAAATAAACTTTTTTAAAGCAAAATTTGAAAGGAGAATGGCATTATTATACATTTTTGCAGATCTCTTTCATGTCTGCCTTAATAGACAATGGAATTCTCATATCTACTTATTCACTTTTAATCAGTTGCAATATTTTTGGTTGGCATATGTAAAGAAAATCCAACTACAGGCAAGTTGTCAGAAAAGGGAAGAATATTTGAATAGTCTTTTTATATATTGTGGATATTCTTTGATAGTACACCAAAACTCAAGTGCTAGTTTGTTGTAAGTTGTACTGTGGAATCTGAATCTGTATCAATGTACTTGTCATACTGTTACATTAAAATCCATTATACTTTGTTAATTGACAGGTAAACAATACTTCATATACTTGCTTTGGTTCCTGAGTAAAGTTTTTTTGTTTTGCTTTGTTTGGTTTGGTTTGGTTTGGTTTGGTTTGGTTTGGTTTGCTGAAGATGAAACTTTGACCTGCAGCTGACCACATGCACTTTCAGAGAAGCATCAGAGTAAAACTGTAACTGACAAGTAAATTTAGTTGTTTCTGTGACACATAACATTTTTCTAAGAATAAAAAAATACAGCATTCCATATACCCCCCTATTGTTGACACTTAGCATTGGTGTGGTACGTCTGATCCGACTGATGGAAGAATATTCAAATACTACTGTTAACTAGAGACCATATTTTGCTATAGGTGTATTTTTTTCCCATATACCACACTATTACTAACACCTTGTAGTAGTGGCATACACGTGTTCTAGTTCATGTAAGACTATTAATCACATTCATCTTCCACATCAGGATTCACTGTGTAACAGTCCCATGTTTCATCCTCTAGCTTTCCTTCTAGTGACACACACAACCCCAAACATCCCCTTTCAACCACAATCACACACATAATTCAGTGTTAACTAACCTCATGATAATGTGCTACCATTACCTCTATCCATTTCCAAACATTTACAATCAACCTTATTAAAAATCCTGCACAAATTAAGCATTAGCTCCCCATTCTCTACTCTCATTCTATCTCCTCATAGCCTATATTCTAGATAATAATGCCATGAATTTGCTCATTATACTTAGTCCATATTACTGAGATCATACCATATTTGTCCTTTTGTGTCTGGCTTATTTCACTCAACATAATATTCACAAGTTTATCCATGTTGCGTGCTTCAGGACTTCATTTCTTCTTACATGTGAATAATATTCCCTCATACATGTATACCACATTTTGTTTATCCATTTATCCGTTGAGGGACATTTGGGTTTCCATCTTTTTACAATTTTGAGTCATACCTCTGTGAACATGGGTGTGCAAATGTCTGTTCACGTCTGTGATTCCAGTTCTTCTGAATATATTCCTAGCAATGGGATTGCCACGTCACATGGCAGTTGTATACTTAGCTTCCTGAGGAACCCCCAAAGTGTCTTCCACAGTGGCTGTGCCATTTTACATTCCCACCAGCAGTGAATGAGTGTTCCTGTTTCTCCACATCCTCTCTAGCACTTCTAATTTTCTTTTTTTTTTTTTTTTGATAATGGCCATTCAAGTAGATGTGAAATGATATCTCATTGTGATTTTGATTTGCATTTCCCTAATAGCTAGTAATGCTCAGCATCTTTTCATGTGCTTTTTAGTCATTTGTATTCCCCTTTGGAAAAATGTTCAAGTCTTTTGCCCATTTTTAAATTGGGTTGTTTGTCTTTTTATTGCTGAGTTGTAGGATTTCTTTATATATTCTGGATATTAAGCCCTTATCAGATATGTGATTTCCAAATATTTTCACCCTTTGAGTAGGTTGCCTTTTCACCTTCTTGACAAAGTCCTTTGAAGCACAGAAGTATTCAATTTTGAGGAGGCCCCATTTATCTTTTTTTTTTTTTAATGCTTGTGCTCTGGGTGCAAAGTCTAAGAAACCACCACCTACCACAAAGTCTTTAAGATGCTTCCCTATGTTTTCTAGGAGTTTTATGGTCCTGGCTCTCATATTTATGTCTTTGATCCATTTTGAGTTAATTTTTGTAGAAGTTGTAAAGAAGAGATCTACTTTCTTTCTTTTGGATATGGATATCCAGTTTTCCTAGCACTGTTTGTTGAAGAGACTCTTCTGTCCCAGTTGGCAGCCTTGTCAAAAATCAGCTGACTATAGATGTGAAGATGTTTCTGAACTCTCAATTTGATTCCATTGATCAGTATGATCAGTATGTTGAACCACCCTTGCATACCAGGGATAAAACCCACTTGGTCATGGTGTATAATTCTTTTAATGTGCAGTTGGATTCAATTTGCAAGTATTTTGTTGAGGATTTTTGCATATATAGTCATTAGAGATTGGTCTGTAATTTTTTTTTTTTTCCTTGTAATGTCTTTATCTGGCTCTGGTATTAGGGTAATGTCGGCTTCATAAAATGAGTTAGGTAGTGTTCCCTCCTCTTCAATTTTTTGGAAGAGTATGAGTATGATTGATATTAATTCTCCTTGGAATGGTTGGTAAAATTCACCTATGAAGCCATGTGGCTCTGGGCTTTTCTTTTTTGGGAGGTTTTTGATGACTGACTCAATCTCTTTGCTTGTGATTGGTTTGTTGAGGCCTTCTATTTCTTCTTCTTTTTTTTTTTTTTTACATTTTATTTTGAAATAAATTCAAAGTTATAGGAACAGTTGCAAAAACAATACAAACCCCATACACAGAACTCCAGCATTCCCTGACCCCCCCCAATACCTCAATCCACTAACTTTAACATGTTGTCACACCGCTATTTCTTCCCCCCCCTCCCTCCCTCTCTCCATGTCATCCATCATCTATTGCTCTGTCTTCTGAACATATGAGAGCTAGCTGCACACATCCTTGAACAAACACTATAATTCACATATACAATTCCCACGAACAAGAACATTCTTTTATGCAATCCCATTAAGTGCAGCTAAGAAGTACAAGAGATTCAACAATGATACAAAGCTTACATTCTGTATTTCCTTTTCCTTATGTTTCAAATGTGTCCCTTTGAGCCTCCTGTCCTCCATCCTCAGATCCCATCCAGGGTCATCCTTGGCATTCAGCTGTCATCTATTTAGAATTTTTTTTCCCCTCAATTGTGGAAACATATATACAGCCTAAATCTTCCCATTCTACCCCCTCCCTAGCCTTCCATTAGTGGGATTAATCACATTTAGAATGTTGTAATGCTATCACCTTCCCACCATCCATTACTAGAAATTTCCCTTCACCTCAAACAGCAACCCTACACTCATTTCTTAACTCCCCATTGCCCCTTCCCCCATTTCTCTTAATCCATACTCTATTTTTCATCTCTATGGTCATATTCTCTGATAATTTCTTTGTGTTTACTGTGGGGCTTAAAATTAAACTCTTAAATCTGTAACACTCTTGTTTTTCTTTGATACCAACTTAATTTCAATTGGACGCATAAACTATGTACTATACTCCTCCATTCCCCCACCTTTATGTAGTTCTTGTCAAAAATAACATATTTTACATTGAGTTCAAAACCACTGATTTGTCATTAGAGTTTGTGTATTTTATATCATGTAGGAAGTAAATAGTGGAGTTACAATTCAAAAATTATTGACTTCTATTTGTATTCCATTGTGGTCAGAGATTGTGCTTTGAATATGGTCAGTTTTTTGTTTTTTTTTTTTAATTTATTGAGGCTTGTTTTATGTCCCAGCATATGGTCCATTCTGGAGAAAGGTCCATGATCACTAGAGAAAAATGAGTGTCCTGGTGATTTGGGATATAAGGTTCTATATATGTCTGTTAAAATTCTCTATATCTCTTTCTCCTTTGTTTCTCTGTCGGTAGGGCTCCGTTTAGTATATGAAGTAGGGCAGGTCTTTTATTGGCAAACTCTCTCAGCATTTGTTTGTGAAAAATTTAAGCTCTCCCTCAAATTTGAAGGAGAGTTTTGCTGGATAAAGTATTCTTGGTTGGAAATTTTTCTCTCTCAGAGTTTTAAATATGTCATGCCACTGCCTCCTCGCCTCCATGGTGGCCGCTGAGTAGTCACAACTTTGTCTTATGTTGTTTCCTTTGTATGTGGTGAATTGTTTTTCTCTTGCTGCTTTCAGAACTTGCTCCTTCTCTTCATTATTTGAAAGTCTGATCAGATTATGTCTTGGAGTGGGTTTATTTGGATGTATTCTATTTGGAGTTTGCTGGGCATTTATGCTTTGTGTATTTATATTGTGTAGAAGGTTTGGGAAGTTTTCCCCAACAATTTCTTTGAATACTCTTTCTAGACCTTTACCCTTCACTTGCCCTTCTGGGACACCAATGAGTCTTAAATTTGGATGTTTTATTTTATCTATCATATCCCTGAGATCCATTTTGATTTTTTCAATTTTTTTCTCCATTCTTTCTTTTGTTCTTTCATTATCTGTTCTGTGGACCTCTAGGACACTGAGTCGTTGTTCAGCTTCCTCTAATCTTGTATTATGAGTATCCAGAATCTTTTTAATTTGGCCAACAATTTCTTTTATTTCCATAAGATCTTCTATTTTTTTTAATTTAATCTTTGAATTTCTTCTTTATGCTCTTCTAGGGTCTTCTTTATGTCCCTTTTATCCTGTTCCATGGTCTTCTTCATGTCTTTTCTATCCTGTGCCATGTTTTCATTCCTCAACTGTGATTGTTTGAATAATTGTGCCAAGTACTATGTCTCTTCTGATATTTTGATTTGGGTGTTTGGGATTGGGTTCTCCATATCATCTCGTTTTATCATATGCATTAAGATTTTCTGTTGTTTTTGGCCTCTTGGCATTTGCTTTGCTTGATAGGGTTCTTTCAAGTTGTAAAAAAAAAAAAAAATACCAATCTAATTTTTCAGAAATACAAGATAGCGGCATACACTTTCTCCAACTAAACCAGCAGATGGCGTCTGTGAGTCACCTATACCCCTCAAGTGAGTTCTCCCCAATTCTGTCTCTATGGTGTGTGGGGAAATGATTTTTTGTGGGGTTCAGTTGGTGAACTCAGTTTGGGTTTGTTGTTGGAGCCATCGCCCTGAAGGTGGTGCATGTGTCTGGGTGGTCAGGGAGGCAGGGCTGCTTTAATATTCAAACCTCCCAGGTGTTCCCGGAGATCCAAGGCTGTTGGAAGAGTCTAAGCCTTCCTTTCAGTTTTGCCCCAGATTTTCTCTGTCGCTGACCCACAAACCACCAGCATTGACGTAGCGTTCTTGGGTTTTCCGAGCGGGCCCCCCTTCTCAGCTGTGATCTTCCAGGACCTCTGCTGAGGGAAGGCTGTGCTACGTCACTAGTGCGCGTCGTCCCTCAAGGGAAGCCCTGGGCCGCTGGGCCATGCAGGGGCGCTCTCTGCCTGATGCAAAGATTAGCCTATAATTCTTCACTGGTGTAAGTTCTGAATAAAAGGCAAGTAGTAGAGCTGGGCCCCACCCCTTTCCTCTTAGAGAAGATAGACGCCTTAGGGGGAGGTCATTAGCATTTCAATGGTCTCTCTCTGCCTGTGCCACACCCGTCTGGGTCACAGAACTGGGAACTGAAAATGGCTGAGTCTTTCTCCACTGAGTCGAAAAAGGAACAGAGCTAGTCCGAGGCAACCCTCCAGCTCTCCAAGGTCAGTCATCTCCCAGAGCCTCTGTCTACTTGTTGGGGATTCGTACCTCGTAGTGAGCAGTTCCCACTCACTAATTAAACTCCCAGCTGTAGTTCAGCTGAGCTATATTTGCTTGCTGGGAGAAAGCCTCTCTCTGGCACCATGAGGCTTTGTAGCTCGGGCTGTGGGGGAGGGTCTCCCAATTTGGATCCGCAGTTCTTACTTACAGATTTTATGCTGTGATCTTAGGCATTTCTCCCAATTTAGGTTGGTGTATGATGAGTGGACGGTCACGTCTGTCCCCCTGCAGTTATTCCAGATTATTTACTAGTTGTTTCTGTTTTTTTTTAGTTCCAGGGGGACTACTTAGCTTCCACTCCTCTCTATGCTGCCATCTTAGATCCTCACTCTGCAGTCTTCTATTTCTTCTTAAGTCAGTGTAGGTAGTTTCTGTGTTTCTAGAAAATTATTTCCTCATTATTCAGCCATTATTTCCTCATGTCATCTCAGTTGTCTAATTTGTTGGTGTACAGTTGTTCATATTATCCTCTTAGGGGTCTTTTTTATTTCACTGGGGTCAGTGGTTATGTGCCCCCCCTTTTTTTTTTAATTTGCATCTTCTTTTTTTCTTTCTCAGTCTAAGGGTTTGTCAATTTTATTGCTGTACTCAAAGAGCTTTTGGTTTTGTTGATTCTATTGATTTTTTTGTTCTCTATATCATTTATTTCCACTCTAATTTTTGTTATTTCTTTCCTTCTGCTTGCTTTGGAATTAGTTTGCTGTTTTTTCTCTATTTTCTCCAGGTGTTCAGTTAGGTCTTTCATTTTAGCTCCTTTCTCCTTTTTAATGTAGATGGTTTAGGGCTATAAATTTCCCTCTCAGCACTGCCTTTGCTGCATCCCATAAGGTTTGATATGTTGTGTTCTCATTTTCATTTATCTCAAGATATTTACTAATGTCTCTTGCAATTTCTTCTTTGATCCACTGATTGTTGAAGAGCATGTTTTTTAAGCACCATGTTTGTGAATTTTCCAGTTCTGTGGCTATTACTGATTTTCAGCTTCATTCCATTATGATCAGAGAAAGCTTTTATAATGTCAGTCTTTTAAAATGTATTAAGACTTGTTTTGTGACCCAAAATATGGTTTATCCTGGAGAATGATCCATGAGCATTTGAAAAGAATATATATTCTGCTGTTTGGGGTGCAATGTTCTATATATGTCTGTTAGGTCTAGTTAAATTCATTTATTAATATTATTCAAGTTCCCTGTTTCCTTATTGATCCTCTGTCTAGATGTGTTATCTGTTGATGAGAGTGGTGTGTTGACGTCTCCAACTATTGTTGATACATATATTTCTCCCTTCAGTTTTGCCAGTGTTTGCCTCATGCATTTTGGGGCACCCTGGTTAGGTGCATAAATATTTATAATTGTTTTTTCTTCTTGGTGGATTGCCCCTTTTATTAATATATAATGTCCCTCTTTTTTTCCTATAACAGTTTTCCATTTAAAGTCTATTTTGTCCGATATTATTATAGCTCCCCCAGCTTTTTTTGGTTACTGTTTGTGTGGAATATCTTCTTCCAACTTTTCACTTTCAGCTTATTTGTATCCTTGGGTCTAAGGCCAGTCTCTTGTAGACAGCATATAGATGTCTTAAATTTGCATCCATTTTGCCAGTCTGTGTCTTTTGATTGGGGAGTTTAATCCATTAACATTCACATTCAATGCTGTTACTGTAAAGGCAGTATTTATTTCAGCCATTTTATCCTTTGGCTTTCATATGTCATATCTTATTTTTGTCTCTCTTTTCACCCTTTTAGTTACCCTTACTAATATTGATTTGTATACTCTCCTCCAAGCCTCTCTCTCCTGTCTTTTCCTTTCAGCCTGCAGAACTCCCTTTAGTATTCCTTGTAGGGCAGGTGTCTTGTTAATGAACTCTCTCAGTTTCTGTTTATATGTGGATATTTTAAACTCACCCGCAATTCTGAAGGACAGTTTTGCCTTCATACCACTGCCTTCTCGCCTCCATGGTTTCTGATGAGACACTGGCACTTAAGTATTATTGAGTGTCTCTTGTAAGTGATGAGACTTTTCTGTAGCTGCTTCCAGGATTCTCTTTATCCTTGACATTTGACATTCTGAGTCATATGTCTTAGAGTAGGTCTATTTGGATTTATTTTATTTGGAGTACATTGTGCTTCTTGGACATGGATATACTGACTTTCCTAAGAGTTGGGAAGTTTTCGGCCGTTATTTCCTCACATATTCTTTCTGCCCCTTTTCCTTCTCCTTCTGGGACACCCATGATGCATATGTGTGCTTTGTTCTGTCATTCAATTCCCCGAGACCCTGCTCAATTTTTACTACTATTTTCTCTATCTGTTCTTTTATCTGTTCCATTTCAGATGCTCTGTCTTCTAACTCACTGATTCTTTCCTCTGCCTGTTCAAATCTGCTGTTGTATGCCTCTACTGTATTTTTAATCTCATCTATTCTGTCTTTCATTTCCATAAGTTCTGTTATTTTTTCTCTGTATGCTTTAGAATTCTTTATGTTCACCCAATGTCTTCCTAATATCCTTTATCTCTTTAGCCATATTTTCCTTCATCTCCTCGAATTGATTTAGGAGATTTGTTTGAATATCATTGATTAGTTCCAAATGCTGTGCCTCATCTGAAGTTTTAATTTATTCCTTCAAGAGGTCCATATCGTCCTCTTTATTAATATGGCTTGTCATTGTTTGCTGACGTCCAGGCAGCTGATTATTTTGATGAGTTTACGCTGATATTCAGTTCCTCTTTCTTGCCTAGGGTTTTATTGTTGACTGGCTTTGTGTTACAGCTCTTTCACTTTTGGTTAGACTTATTCTAGATCTTTAGAAATACCCAAGTTTAACTGGTCAAAACTGGGCTAGGGACCAGTTCCAAAGGTCCCTAGGAAGGAGAACAGGAAAGACACACACAAAAAAAGCCTCTTTTTTTACCCCCTTTAGCTCCCCAAAGGTGCACTTTCCTGGCCTGCCCAATGGATGGTGCACCTCTGCAAACCTTTCCCGCAGCAGAGGGGTGTATGTTTTCAACCTCCTTCAGGCAGTGTTGAAACAATAGCCACCAGAGGCCGTTCTCCTGGCAGGCTAGAACCATGATTGAGGGCTGGAGCCTAGCAGTCCAAACTTGCCAATCAGAAGCCTCACTTGGGACTTGACCATGCCCCGCTGCTTCCCAGGAAGGCACCTGCACTCTCCTCTCTTTGCCAAGTCAGCCATGGACCATAACTGAGACAAGCCTAAGGGTGGCCGGTGGGTGCCAGTCCCTGCCACTGGAGCAGTTCACTCAGTTTCTGTTGCAGCTTCTGAGACTCATTATCCCGCTCTTTCCTGGGTGCTGTGTGGCGCTCCCAGGCCTCCAGAACTCCAAACCACTGATTCAGACAGTTTCTGCCTGGCCACTAGCTGCTAAGAATCTAAATGAGGAGACCTAATCAGAAAATGTATGGTAGGTACAGCGCTTGTCTTTAATTCTTCAATATTAAGGACTATTAATTCCACGATGAAAAGTTAGTTTAGGGGCTAAGGATACAAGTAGCCCATTTTGCATTCCCTTTTAGTTCCAAAATAAGATGGAAAAAAAATGTTTAATAACTTCATCCTCATTTATCACTTTTATATTATTTTGCCCGCCTTATTCAAAGTAAGGATGTCATTAGGAGGTGTATTATTCCAAGGCCTTTTTCAGAAACTGAGCCTATTTGTTATTTCAATGGATACTTATTCCTGGTGCTTTTTAACTGGGTGTTAACATTTTTAGGATGACTCAACAGTTTTAATAATGGTGTCAAGATTCCAAATTAACATATTCATTTGATTGAAGCAGGAGTCCTAGAAGCAAATGAATGGTGATAATAATAGGTCATTTTCCATTTACCTTCCTCTGATTAAGGGACAGAAAAGGAACACTAGCTAAGGAAGGGCAGGTGAAGTGATGTCAAAATAACTGCCTTCAATTTTATATTTTTTTCTATTTTTTTCCCTTTGTTTTGTTTTTGCTAATAGGGAATTGTTTTCTCAGAAACAAGTAGAAAAGTAGAGTTCGAGTGATTGTATTTAATCTTTTTTAAAAATAAAATTGCGATACAATCAAATTGCTCACATTATCAAAGCTACATTTCCTGTAATTTAATTTGAAGTTTGTGACACACAACTCGAACCTTTACTTATTTACGACAAGAAATTCATATCTTGGTGTGTGGCTGTATTTGTAGACTGCTTAACCTAATTTGCAAATTGTTTCTGTCTGCAGTTTTGCAAAGCAATGAAAATGATTTGTTGTACTCTGTATTCAATTCTGTATAGAGTATAAAAATTATTTTTATTAAATAAATATTTTACTGTATAAAAAAATTTTCTTGCTTGAAAGCTCAAATGTTATTGGCAATCAGTACTCTCAGTTCTTTTCCTTGAAGTGATGGGTTCACTTTGTTCATTTTGAAAAATATCTGCCAAATGCCCAAACTTTAATAATCCTAGTTTAGCTGTTATTCTTTCAAATAAAAAGTGTTCCATGGAAAAAAGAAAAGGCTAATTCCACTCATAGCTCAAACAATTGCGGAAGTGCTTTTCCTCGAGGCATCCATTGTACATAGGTGTGTAGAAGTACTTTAATGTGTACCTCCCATTTTGTTACCCAGAATATTAAAAAGACATGGTCTCAAGGTTCAAGATCTAATACCATTTTTACTGTTTCAGCAGGAACATTCTTAAGTGAAACTAGCATTGTTTTTACTGCCAGTGCAGTGGTGAAGAATACGATGACTACCAGTATTGTTAGTTACTACTATCTTAAGTGGTGTTAAGATGACAGCAGTTTTATCCTACCATGCTTTTGTACCACCAGTGAAATGTCACTAGAGTAAGGCAAACAATGTCTTAGTATTATGAACATAGTTAGCTTGCAGAGGTCCTGGAAAAGTCTCAGTAACCTCAGGATTTGTAAACCACAATTTGAGAACTGCCGCTAGCACTTCCTAACACAGGTTATCTTATTTTCAATAAGACTCAAAATAGAGACCCTGGAAAAAGAATCAGACAAGTTGTTTTCTACCAGTTTCTTAGCACAATTTCTGTGGAAACTTTCAAAAGAAGCATCCTCCTCTTATCCCCAATTTTAAAACAAAAGGAAACGTCCAAAGAGCAACAAAACGTAGCCACATCCACATCCAAGACTAAGCACAGACTTGCTAAAACCCTATTTTCACTCCCTGTGTTTTCACTCAGGTTACACTTAATAACACCCTCACTTTTCTAATACCCAGGCTCAGTTGAAAGAATGACTTCAGGAAAGGGGGTTGAGAACCAGAGCACTCAGGTCTTTAGGAAGTGTAGTCTCCCATACTTTAGAGGGCCCAACTTTGGCCCTCTGTGGTTGTGTCCTTCCTGTCAGGTCAAGGAGACCCTTGGTGGGCAGTCCCACTGGAGTCTTCATCCACTTTCTTACCCATGCTCCAGATACTCAGGACTCTGGATTTCCCTGCCTACAGCCCTGATCTGGCTTCTAGGACCTGGGAGAACTTCATCTCCAAGCCTGTCTTGCTGGGGCAGACCACACAATCAGTTCACCCCTAATTCTGAGGGCTGGCCAAGTTGGGGGAGTTTGCTGGAGCTGTGGACAGAGCATAGAGATGCAGGTTGGGGTGCCCACATACAGGCCCGCAAGGCCCTTCATGGCACAGGGAGAGGCAAGCATAACAAGAGAAGGAGGAGTTGGCTGTAGCCAAGGGCCAGCTCTTCCCATGCTACAATATTCCGCAGAACCAAGAATTCTAAATTTGAACCTGGCCTTCCGGATTATCAAGGTACATTTGTCAAAATAGGAGGACAGAACATATTTAACAGTCTGTTAGGTAGGATATGTAACTTTTAAACATGGCATGTGTGCCTGCCTTTGAATTCTTGCCCTGGGCCCCACAAATGTAAGGGTGAGTCTGATGTGAAGAATGATCTAATTAATGAAAAATAAAAGTGTGAGAACATCTATTTTTTTCTGTAAACTTAAATATGTTCCATATGATATTGGAGTATAATCAATTAATAGTTAACTTAGAGCAAGAATCTCTCCTGAGTCACTGACACTGACATTTCAGAAAGTCTTACTCCTCAGTCAAATATGTGACAGTTTCATAACCCTCCCCAACCAAGTTCCATAACTACCTTTTTGTCAAGGACAATGTGGCCACATGAAATATCTATAGAAGAGGGAGTAAGAGAGAGTATGAGAGAAAACCAATTGACTTAAAACACCCAATTGGAACACAGAGGTGGTGATGGCATACCCCTGATTCACATGCCTGTCACAGATTCTTGGGTTTCCAATGCCTTGCATTGCAAAGGGATTCAGGGAATGAGGGGATTGGGATAGAGTAGTGGTTCCCAATGGGGGCAGTTTTACCTTTAATGGGGACATTTGACAATATCAAGATATTTTTGACTGTCAGGACTGGGGGTGGGTGGGAATGGTGCTATTAGCATCTAGTGGGTAAAGATAGGGATGCTGCTAAACATTCTACAGTCTACATGTTGACCCCTTCCCCCCACACCAATTCCAACGAAGAATCATTGAACTCAAAATGTGAATAGTGCCAAGGTTGAGGAACCTCGGAGTACAGAGAAGGTGACTGTGCAAGGGACTTATTTGCGTTTCCATGGCTCCATTTCTAAGCTTTGTGCTCAGGCAAATCACTGAACAAGAATATTGTCAAATGCCCCTACCTGAACCTCTGCTTTCTCTTTATCGTGTAGAATTAGATTACAGGTAAAATTTCTAAAGACTAAGACTCCAAGCCCCTGGGAGTACAGTAACACATTCTGGATGCTAGGAGTCTACCCTATTTGATGAAGGTAGCATTTAACCAACTTCATTCACCATTCAGCCTAAAAATGAAGAGCAATGCTGGAACCATCCATTGGGCATTTCTGGGATAGGGAGGGATGCAGGGCATCTCTCTCCCCAACATAGTCCCACTGTCGAGGGCTGTGGTCCAGCTATCTGGAAGGGAGGTCTAGTGGCCCTGCATATTGTCCCAGGGCTTTGTGGCCTATAAGTCCCCCCCTCCTTCCAAAGGCAAGAGAAGCCACAACTAAGGAGTTTGTAGAACTAGACACACCCAGAGGAACAAGGAGCAAGGAACAAGCTTTGAGGGAGTCTAATGAGGAAAGAGAGGGGAATTAGGCTTAGAGTCACAGATGGCAGGACTTGAGCTAAAATACCAAGATGAAGACTGAGAAAGCTATGGCAAATAGGTTCAGAGAGGGCAAAAAAAGGAAGCCTTGAAAGAAACAACCTGGAGAGAAGGAATGTGCAAATTGAGAGGAGAGATGCAGTTGTGAGTGGGAAGGTGCATGTGCCAGAATGAAGGAGAGATGAGAAAGGAAAAAAGAAGGAAATTAAGAAATGGTGGATTCAAGAAAAGGTCATGATGAAAGAGTTTGGAGAACAGAATCAAGAAGAAGAAAAACCATCATTGTGATTACAAGTGGAAAATATACTTAATATCTATCAAGTCACAGAATTTGGGGGTTGTAAGGAGCCTTGGCCATCATGTGGACTTAATGCCTCATTTTCAGATGAGAAGGCAGACTTATAGAGCGAAGTGGCAGAGGTCAAGTGCACACAGCTATCTCCTCCAAGCCAAGCTCTTCCCATTGCACTCACTGCCTCTCATCGGGGGTCTCCATGCTGACATTCAGCATTACCTTGTGGGGGTTCTTTCACCCATCCTCCACTCAATGAGCATTTATGATTTGGCAGGCCCTGGGCTTACCACTGGGGATTTGATGGTAAAGAAGATGGGTGTGGTCTTTGATCTCATGGGTTAGCAGTCTAATTGGTTTGGCTGAAGAATAAATGATTACCAATAGGTGTGAAGATAGCACAAGTACAAAGTGTTCCTGAGTACAAAGAAGGGATAGTATGGGAGACAGGGATGATTTCTTGATGGAGGAAAAGTAGTAAATAAGGTAAGGAGGCAAGGATGGAAGGCACAGTGTCCTAGGTTGAGGGACTAGGATATGCAAAAACAAGAGAGAGCATGATACAATGAACAGCTCAGAATGACTGAAGGAGAGAATATGTTGGGTGGGGGTGGCGAGAGGCTAAGAAGTAAGATGAAGTCAGATCTGTACAGATCACTCTGGCTGTGGAATGGAGAACAAATTGGAGGGGAGTAAGGCTTGAGACAGGGAAGGGGGGAAATGGCTTGGCCCAGGACAAGTTGGAGCAAAAAAGTGAACACATTCAAGAAATAGTGAGGAGGTAGAATTGTCAGAACTTGGTGAACAAGGCAGAAGAAAGAAGTAAGAATGACATCCAGGTTTCAGACAGCAGCCACTGGGATGGTGGGGCTGTTCACCAAGCTGGAGGGCACAGGAGGAGAAACTGGTGTGGGGAGAGGTTAGGCATGTTGAGTTTGAGGTGCTCACTGGATTTATCAAGGCCATACAGGAAGCAGCTCCAAGTAATCATCTAACACAGTGGTTCTCAACATTAGCTTCACATTAGAATCACTGGGGAGCTTTAAAAATCTGAATGCCCAGACCCAATCCCAAACCAATTAAGTCAAAATCTATGGAAGAGGGATCCAGTCATCAAAAATGTTTAAATGCTTCCCAGGTGATTCAGCTGCTCTGACCATATGGTTTCATTGCAAAGCTAAGGGACATGGAAACTCTCACTCCTATCCTTCTTCACTGAGAAGTCATACTCTGTCATCTTGCTTTCTGCATCTGTAAAATGGGAGTAATGACTAACAAGAGTATTGTGAGAAATAACTATTGTTTGGAAAAGCTTTTAGAGCCATTGATGAAAGGCAACAGAGGTCCTCCATGCATGATTTTTACAAGCTTCACCTGCTCCTCCCCATGATTTCCTCTGAGACCATGTCACATGGTTCCACATTAGTGACTTGAGAGAGGGCTGGGATGTCTTGAATGGAAAGTCAGGGCTGACTTCAGTGAGGGGCCATGTAAGAGAAGTAGACCATTTCCTTCATTTCTCTGACCATTTTCCATGTAAATATAATTTCCAGTGCCACATGAAAATACAAGAAGGCCCATGTTTATTTTGGAAGGTGTGGGGTTCTAAAAAAACACTTTTAAGGAATATTGTGAGCTTCCAGGTTGCTAAAATTAGAAGTACAATAAAAAGTTCCAGTTTTCAATAAAACCTATATGTTGTGCATCTGGTATATGCACATCCAACAATGCAAGTATACTATATACACAGGGATTGGCCTTCTCTTTCCAGTTATCCATGGTCCATTTCTTACCATTAACTCACTGGAAATGTTTACAGATTTCCTCTAATGATCAAATGGTACAGAGTCACTGACGATACTGTCAATGCCACAAATCACACCACCACTCTCACTGGCTTCTAAAAAGTGCCGAACTCTAACTGCCAACACACATTGTAGGAAAGATTAAAAGAAATAATCCCTTAAAAGCATCCCCAGACTTTGTGTGTATCTGTGTGCTAGTCATGTGTTTGTGGATGTTAGACCTAAAGAGTACAAGTATTTCATATTTGAGGTTGTATAATGAAAGATTGCTTTTCTTTGGGTCCCTGGGTGAAGGGAAGATAAAATCTTCATGTTTAATTACTACCAAGAAAGGACTGAAACAGAGGCATCATTTAGGCCCAGAGCACAGTTTTCCTCAGACAGCTCATGGTCAGGGTCCAGCAATTTCAAGGACTGTCTGAGAACCTCTTCGAGAAAAACTGTTCAGATAACTTGGATCTGGATGTGCGGTAGGATTAAAGCTGATTATCTACAGGGTGGTTAGTTGTGTTCAATAAGTTGAAAAACGTGGCTTTGCTTGTCCATTGGCCTCGTACATTCAGATAATGAGGGTCCCTGAGGCTGCCAACAGGGGCCTTGAAAAGGCCCTTCCTATCTTGAAACATTTCACAACTGGAAAAAATTAACTGTGCCCGACAGATTCCAGTGGGTTTACGCAAACACCCATTTTGCAGGGTCATGGGCCTGGAAGAGTTATTTGGAGTCTGGCATCTTTTTATAAATGAAGAAACTGAGGCCCAGAGAGAGGACATGCCTTCTCTGATCATGCAACTTTTTAGTTTTCTAGGCCACAAACTGTTCTCTATTCCCATGAACTTTCTGAAAGTTAGTTACTCCATCTGGGGAATTTGACAAGTGAAATTAATAGTATATGCCTTCTTTATTCCATGCCTCACCTTCCCAATCTTATCAATCTAATTTCGGATGAAGGATGATTTTTGCATTCAATTTCACATATTTTTCTTTATGGGAAATGAACCACTCCCAGCAATTCCATCATATCTTCCCCCGCCCCTCTCCCCCAATCACCAACAACAATTAGAAGTCGTGAAGGAATACGGGCATTTTAATCTATTTGGCCTTTAGGTAGGACAGACCCTAAATGATCCAAATCAGATGAACTCTTTTTCCAATCTTAACAGTATCAACTGAAGAAGATCCAGTTTATTCCCTCCGGAAATTCTGCCATTACTGGTGGACATTTTTATTTAAGAAAGAATGTTATTGACTCCCTCACTGAGCATGGTGCATGAATTCTGAGTTCTCTTTGCAGTGGTTGGTTAGACCCATTCTGTAAGAAGAAACTGACTTTCCTGGTGCATTTTCAAGATGGACAGGGTTGCAAGCTCTGGCTTACAGCTCTGTGCATAGCTATTTCCACTGTAGCTAAGTCAAAATTATGATTTGGGCCCTGTACACATGATACTGGACTAAATTATCTACCCGTCTCCTATTTAGCTGAGGGGGCCAGCTACCACAGAATCAAGGACTCGAGATTGTTTAGATGAGTTCTTTGTCCCTTTCTAAAAAAAAATCTCCTGAGACAAAGCCTACAAAATCTTTTTCCGAAAGCCAGTTTCTCAAGTCCTTGGCAAAGGAATTAAAAATAATTATTTTTGTCATAAGCTGAAATGGATCAAGAAAGCCCTTCCAAAAGAGTTTACAACTTACTTTGATATGAGGGTGTTTTGCACATGTTGTCCCCCACACACGGGAACAACGTTCCTCTTTTCTATGTTCGTAGAATTCAGGGTTTTGTAAGATAGCCACCCTCTGTCCACCGTGTTCCAGGGCAAACTCGCTGCACCCTTCCAACCACTTCTTGTCATCCACAGACACAGGCAGTACGATGGGAATGCTCAGGTTGATAACTCCGTCTGCGGAAAGACCCATGCAATGCATGAACACCGGATACAAGGTGAACCGTCCTTGAAGGCTGACTCAAATGTGGACAATATACCCCTTCCAAATATGTCCTGCAAAAGGTATAAGACCCAAATCCAATATGGTGTGTAGGCTGCTCCAGTTTCTCTAGAGTTTGTGATGAGGAATCCTTGAGGGGCTTCTCAACGTAGGAGACTGGGCAGTTGTGAAAAGTGGGCTGAGTTTCAAATCACCAGTGGTCTCAGTGAGTAACCTAACTTTAGGGACCAGAAGAGGCATCTCCTTTCTGGATTCCTTTTTTAAAAGCTTGGTCCTGACCTCAATACACTATGGCAACTTAAAGTCTTTAAAAAAAAAAAAAAAATTAAAGCTTGGCAAAACAAACCAAAACAATAACCTCTAGCCTTTCTTGGATAGTAACCTTGTAACAAAGCTGGGCAAGTCTCTTATTCTGTCTGCACTTACCAATACACTGCATTGAAAAGAAAAAAAAAAAAAGGTAACATTAACCATTAGATCACAAAACAAGAGTCGTCCTGAACGTCTTTGTTCACTGAGGTCCAGGCACACAGTGTGACTTTTAAATATCTTTGAATTGATTGGTAATCTCAGTTGTCTGGAAATGACAAATCTTGCTATGTCAGCTACAATTGAGAACCATCAGTCAAAAATCATGAAGGGGTAAAAACAACAAAAAGTTCATTTACTAAAACTCATGAACTTTCTTGGAGAGTGAGGACCTCTCACCTGTATGCTGAGTCTCTTAATTTAGAGGGAATTTACCTGGGTGTTATGGTTTCTCAGTGTACAAAGCAGTGAATTAGAACGCATGGAATCTGGTGTTCAGAGAAGTTACATCTAGAGCAGCAAGAAATGTCAAATGACAGCTTGACCACAAAGGAATAGAGAGGAAAGCATTAAAAAACAAACATAGTTTGAGAGTCATGGGGGAAACTTTAGGGAAGGGGCCAATAATTCCGTGGGTCTCCCAGTCCTCAGGGCACCATCACATCAGAGCCCACATCAGTGACTGGCATTTCTAATGACAACCCAGCAGTTACTGAAAGAAGTTGCCTATGTATAATATATTTCTTTCTTTCTTTTTTTTAGTACAAAGTTTTTTAAAATGTTCCCAGATAAAATGGTTAAAAGGTGGTTTAGTTTGGGACTAACAGGATAAAATTTTGTTCCCTAGAAATGTCTCATTTCTTAATTATGCCAGGTAATATAAACCCTAATAATTACACAGCTGTGCTCCATTTTTTGTTGTAGTGTCCTAAAATTCTGATCAATGTCAGTTCTCAGTTGTACTTACAGATATGAAAAATGGAGGCCCATGGTTAAGTGTTTAACACAAAGAGAATGTTACGGAAGATTTGGGGGGAGTTCCCAAGTTCAGGACTCAGCTGGAAGTCTAACAAATGCTTCAGCTTCAGAAGAAATAAGTGCAGTTATTTATCGATTTAAGGAAATGCACCATAGATAAATGAAGACATTTAAACCAGACTTTCAAAATCATACATTTAAAATGCCTCTGATAGAGTTAAAGGTCTGAATTCTGTTCTTTTGGGGCATAAGACTCCAAATTCTCCAGGCATATCCCTGTGTGCTTTTTAAACACTCTCCAAAAATTACCAGGACCTAAAGAATGTTATAGGAGGTAGATGGCAACTGCCAGTAATAAAGAAATCTAATCTATCATGAAATTCCGCAACCTGTCCTGGGACCCTACCTGAGCCTCAAGTAAGATACTGTACACAGAAGGTCCTGTTTTAGTGGGCTTCCTCATTCAAACAACTTTGTTTCTAAGTGCATGGCAATAAGAGAGCTCCAAGCTCTGTGCAGAGAACACCAAACTAAAAACTCAGGCATCCTCCCAGTTACTGTCTGTGTTATTCAACTTCTCTGAGCTCACTTTCCTCACTTGAAAAATGGGATAATACATAAATATTGGTCTCCAGGTTGCCAGGAGAGGGCAAATTAAATCCACAGCATTAAACTAGTTGAGAAAAAAGGGAGAAAGGCTAACAAAGAATGGATTTCTGATTCAATTCAAATTTCCAGGATGCTGATACGCTAGTTGGAACTCATGCTTTCTGTGGATTGCTTACTGACCACACTGCTGAAGGAAAGACTACGATACTGGACTCTGCTTCTGAAGAGTGCATCCCCACCCAAATAGAGGAAAGCAAAATGCAAAGCTAAAGTTGGGGTGGGTTGCTGGAGGAAGCCTAGCCCTGCCTGCAACATGCCTGCAACGCTGTCCTCCATCAATTATTCCAGGTGGAAATCCAAGGAATACTTCACTGTCTTGCTATGATAGCCTCATCCGGTCCACTAGGTACCTGCCCAAGGTAATCACTGATGCACCTTCCTCTTGGCCTTGAGTGCAAATCTGAGAAGAGGAAACAGCACTCCCTGCCAGACAGGTTGTTAGGATGAAGTTGCTTATCCGTGGATGTTATGGGAAGTTCTACCAGTAATACTGCCAGGTGATCTCATACGCCTGGAAGGATAAGCAGATTTAGTGTGGTTCCCTATCATCCTTATCAACTTTTCTAATGCATAAACTTATCTGACCAATTAATTATGCCCTGAAACAGCTTCTGTGGCTATAAACATTGACTTGGGCTTCCAGTCTTGTTCCTTAGTGGGAACTCGCCTTGATTATTTTATTGTGGCTTTGTATTTTATTTGTATTTAATTATTATTTATTTATTATTGTGATATTTTATTTATTTCACATTGGAAAAGGGTACTGTGCTTTTTTAGCCATGGTAAATCCAATAGATTACTTCTTATTGAATTGAATAATTTTGCTTTAGATAATTTTCAAGCCTTTGGTTTTAGCTTTGTAGATCTGCTTATTGATTTTCTGGGCTGTTTCTACACACACACTAAATAAATATTTACTTTTTTTTATTGTTCAACTAGACTTTTTAAGGAAAAAACAACAATGAAAGCTATACCAAAGATCAATGATAACTTCAGAATTTTACCTTTTCCTTCTGGTACAATGCAGAATTTTACAGTCACAGCAAGTATGTATTTATTCCCATTCATATAACTATCAATCATGACAGCTTGAAATTAAATTCATGCATAATCACACATAACAAATGAAGTACAGTCATGCACAATCCAACCAGGTGGATCCAGTTTAAATTGCATCTAAAATCAATTTATCCTTAATTAAAAATGTTTTGCAAAGATAATAGAAAAAAAAAACAAACCCAGATTTATGAAACCAAACCAGGACCAGCACTCAATGGTAGTAGATAGGATCATAAATTTAAAAAACCTCAGGAACAAAATATGCAACTATAACTTAGACACAACTTTACTTTTGTTTGCCAAATACAACATTATAAACAGCTGCAACTGTTCCAGAAATTTCCTGTTACTTGGAATTCAATCAACAGAAGAATGTTTATATTATAACTTGGTTGGCTTGTGAATTGGTTTCAATTCCATCTGGTTAATTTGGATATTTTTAGTTATATTTTTAACCATTTCCAATTAATGTAACATTTAGTTATAATAATTTATGTACTTGGAAAGTTGTTAAAATACATACCAGGAAGGACCACGCCTAGAGAAATATAAACAAAATTAGGACACACGTTTTCAGCTCTCCACTAAAATAATCTTAAAGCAACAATGTCAAGGAACAAATTCTTATTATCAGACTTTACACACATGACATACAAATATACCAAGCTCTTTGTTATTATTATTTTTTAAAAATGTTTTTAGGAGACAATATTGAGCTGCAGATTGTAGAAGATCAAAAAATCTACAATTGTTTGATGGTAGATAAACTGGCCACAAGGCTGGGCCTACAGAAATTAATTTAAAATTTCAAGGAGGTGACTCAAATCTTCATTAATTGGTTAAAGTTAAGTGATATCTACATGAATGATAACTTTCCCAAGCTTCTAATACATACATAAATTATTTTTAAAAATTTAACTCTATCTACTCGGTCCCAGAGCCATCAAACCAAACTCTGCCCTAAGACTCCATGCTAGTGTGGTACAGTGCACTGATTCTCAAGCTACTTCCCGCAGACCCCTCAGGGCTATTGGTGGGGTGGGAGAGAGAACAAGCTCTGCCCCCTTCACACAAATCTACAGGTGCAGTTCTACTTTCATCTGTTTCATAAATTTGTTTTATATAATGCCGTAGGTTTCACTGAAACAAAGACCAGGGAACTCGTCTCTGAGTTTAAAAAAGAAACTTGTAAACCATTGATGTGATGGGAAGAACAAACTGGACCAGGGCGGGCTCAGAAGATGAGCTCTGACGTCTGCTGCTGCAAGCTCATGTCTGTCTTGATTATTACTCAGTCTCCAACAGTTTGAATGGGTTCTGGCACATGGGAGCACTCAATAAATATTTGTTGACTACTTGTTGGGGATTGAATCATGTCCCCTACAAAAGGCTTGTTCAGATCCCAACCCCTGATTCTGTGGGTATGAAGATATTTGTAAACAGGACCTTGGAAGATGTTATTTGTTAGGGTGTACCCAAACTGAATGAGGATGGGTCCTAATACAATAGGCTGAAGTCCTTATAAGCAAAGGAAATTTGGCACAGAAAAGAGAAGCCATGAGAAGAGCAAGAAACTGGAAATCAACAGAACCTGGAGGAGGAAGAAGACATCACCTTGTGCATTGCCACGTGACAGAAAAGCCAAGGACCAAGGATCACAGGCAGCCAGCCCCAGAGCACTACAGTCTCTAGGAAGAAAGCATCAGTTTGCTGACACCTTGACTTTGCTCTTCTCCTAGCCTCAAAACTGTAAGCCAAGAATTGAAGTTGACCAAGATGCAGTGCAAGATGCTCCAGAGGCTATTCTCCACAGAATCTTTGAACAACTAGCAAAAACTAGAAGAGCCATTTTCCTCAGAATTTTGGAAGACAGTTAAAGAACTGCAGTAATGGGATGACTGCCGCATCAAGAAAATGCAGCTTTAAAAAACCGGTAAGGGAAGCCTGTGGTGGCCTTGCTGGTCCCTTGCTGGTACAGTGTGGAGCTAGTCTGTGCTCCCATTGTGGGTCCCTCGCCCTGTTATGGAGGGAGTAGAGTAACCCCTGTGCGCATACTGTGGTGCCTGTATGTCAGTGCCTATCCTGTGAGGTGGCAGTCTGACTGACTGAACCAGGAAACTCCTCTCTGGCTCCCCCATCCAGTATTTGTCCTGCGGCAGAAGGAGCTTATGGACAGCTAAAGAAGTGTAAAATAATTAAGTCAAAGTGGAATGTGGCAAAGGATTATCTGCTTTAAGTCACACATTCAAGCACCCAAGAAGAGGAGAAAGTCTATTTCATAAGGAATAGAGGGGGGCATTTGAATTCCTGGAGATTCCGAAGGCATGAGTAGGCACAAGCCCAGAACAAGACTCAGGCTCAGAAAAAAGAGATTCTACACTTCACATTTACCTCAGGCTGATCTTGATAGAAGGGCTAAAGGCTGAAGGAGAGCACCAACCAACACAGAGCCAATTTTCGAAGACTCTGAAACACGGGATTTTTTGTGTGTGTTGGTTTGTTCGTTTTTTTAGCTCCTGACACTCACAGAAATCTCTGTCATATCACTATCTGGCTACCTACTTAAGGAACATTCACTCAGGGAGTAAATCTCAGAGATAACACTTAAAAACATTAAAATGTACAGTGTGCAACAAAAGATTACAAGACAAACAAACAAACAGGAAATGATAGCTCATTAAAGAACAAGATAAAAATCCAGAAACTATCAATGAAGAAGACCAGAGTTTGGGTATCTTTACTTTTAAAAAATGATTCTCAATATGCTCAAGGAGATAAAAGAAAACAAGGAGAAAGAACTATTGGAAATGAGGAAAATGATGAACTAACAATATGAGAATCTCAATAGAGAGACAGAAATTTTAAAAAGATACCAGCTGATGCTGATGCTTAGACACACATGGAGAAGCAGACAGAAGGACATTTAGCTAAGAGATGAAGCCCAGAGTTTGCCCCAGGATAAATTAAGAGAACACCCCCCAGACGCTTAGAGAGAAACGTCCTGGGAGAAAGCTACTGTGAAACCAGAACCCTGGAGCAGACGTCAGCCACATGCCTTCCCAGCTGTCAGATATTTTTAGTGAAGGTACTCTGTTGTTGATGCCTTAGTTTGGACACTTTTATGGCCTTAGGACTGTAACTTTGTAACCAAATAAACCCCCTGTGCTGGTTTGAATGTATTATGTCCCCCAAAACACCATTATCTTTGATGTAATCTTGTGTGGGCAGACATATCAGTGTTGAGTAGATTGTAATTCTTTGAGTGTTTCCATGGAGATGAGCCAACTGTGGGTGATGACTCTGACTGGATAATTTCCATGTAGGTGTTATCCCACCCATTCAGAGTGGGTCTGAATTAAATCACTGGAGCCATATAAATGAGCTGACAAACAGAAGGAACTCAGTGCAGGTGAGAGTGACATTTTGAAGAGGAGCTACAGCCAAGAGGGACACTTTGAAGAAGGCACTGGAACTGAGAGAGGAGCTTCAGCTTACAGAGACATTTTGGAGATGGCCTTTAAAAGCAGACTTTTGCTCCAGAGAAGCTAAGAGAGGACAAACACCCCAAGAGCAACTAAGAGTGACATTTTTGAGGAGCTGAAGCCTAGAGAGGAATGTCCTGGGAGAAAGCCATTTTGAAACCAGAACTCCGGAGCAGACACCGGCCACACGCCTTCCCAGCTAACAGAGGTTTTCCGGATGCCATTGGCTATTCTCCAGTGAAGGTACCCGACTGTTGATGCCTTACCTTGGACACTTCCTGGCCTTAATACTATAACTGTGTAACCAAATAAACCCCCTTTTATAAAAGCCAATCCATTTCTGGTGTTTTGCATTCTGGCAGCATTAGCAAACTAGAACACCCCCTTTATAAAAACTAATCAGTTTCTGATATTTTACACAATGGCAGCATTAGCAAACTGGAATAGATTTTGGTACCAGAGAAGTGGGGTGCTGCTGAGTTTGCAAATAGCAAACATGTTGGAGCAGCTTAAATGGATAAGGGGAAGATTCTGGAAGAATTGTGAGGAGCTTGATAGAAACAGCCTAGACTTCTTTGAAGAGACTGTTTGTGGAAATATGGACGCTAAAGATAGTTCTGATGAGGCCTTGGAAAGAAATGTTGAATGTATCATTGCAAACTGGAAGAAAAGCGATCTTTGTTTTAAAGTGGCAGAGAATTTGGCAAAATTGAGTCCTGGTGTTAGATGGAAGGCAGCATTTGAAGAATATGAGCTGGGATACTTAGCTGAAGAGATTTTGAAACTAAATATCAAAAGTGCAGCCTGTCTTCTCCTTGCAATTTATAGTAAAATGCAAGAGGAAAGGGATAAGCTGAGAAATGAACTCTTGGGTACAAAGAAACCAGAAATTGATGGTTTGGAAGATTCTGAGCTTCCAGAAAGTGAGACCCCAGAGGATGGTGCCCCATGTGAGGATTTAACCAAACATGGAACACGACCACCATTTCAGTACAAGACAGGATTGGAGATGCTGAGTTATCCAGAAAGGATTTGTGGAAGGTCCTATTGTCTGATGGTTTTGACCCCCTGTGTGCTTCATGCTAAGCCAACAAATTTTTTGTGAGATCTATATAGACAAAACCACTGCCAGTCTGGACTGGAGGGAATAGAGAAGGAACAAATTGAAGGAAAAATTTCTTCAAAAATTTCTTTGCATTCTTCAGTGGAAATTGAGGTCTGGAGTCAAGAAATCTGGGGCAAGGAAAGCATAAAATCCCATGCCCATGGAAAGGGTGAGTTTGCCCCAGGGGTAGAGCGTGGTCCTTCCGCATAGATGCTCAGGAAGAGTGCTGCCACCCCAGGCCTCAGAGAGGGTGGAGCACATTTCCCGGCAATTGGGGGGAGCCTGGCCGCCACCCCCCTGTTCTGAAGGGGTTGAGCATTTGCGCTGGAGATGGAAGAGAGTCCAGGTGCCGCCACAATGTTTGAGGAGGGTGGGGCCGAGAAGGAGGTCTCCCCATTGCCTGAATATGTTGAAGCACTCACCCCAGCATTTGGAGAGAAAAGGTCTGCTGCGAAGGCCCTTAGAAAGGGTTGGACTTCTGCTCTCTCAAGCCCCAAGGATAAAACATCATTGTATAAATGACTCTCAGACTTTGAGATCTAATAGAGTTTGCCCTGAGGGTTTTGAGAACTGTTTTGGTCCCTTAAATCCTGTTTTCCTTTGAGTTTCTCCTTGTGGCAATGGGAATGTTTATCCTATGACTGTCCCTCCTTTGCATATTGGAAGCAGATAAGTTGTTCCAGGTTTCACAGGTCCAGAGCCAGAGAGGAATTTTGCTTTAGGACAGGACCACACCTATGACTGATTCTGATGGGATCTTGTATTTACCTATTGTTACTGAAAGGATTTAAGCTTTTGTGATATTGTGCTGGGAAGAATGTATTTTGTATATGGAAAAACATGTCTTTTAGGGGTTCAGGGGGTGGAATGTGCCAGTTTGGATATATTATGTCCCTCCAAAAGACATGTTTTAATCCAATCTTGTGGGATATTTGGATTAGGTTGTTTCCATGGAGATGTGACTCACCCAACTTTAGGTGATAACTTTGATTAGATTATTTCCATGGAGGTGTGGCCCTGCCCATTCAGTATGGGTCTTGATTAGTTTACTAGAGTACTTTAAAAAGAGCCTCACAGGCCCAGATGCTTGCTGACACTGATGCTTACACATGCTTGGAGATGCATACAGAAGGATGTTTAGCTAAGAGATGAAGCCCAGAGTTTGTCCTGGGATAAACTAAGAGAACACCCCCAGATGCTTAGAAAGAAATGGCCTGGGAAAAAGCTATTTTGAAACCAGAACCCTGGAGCAGACACCAGCC
Organism: Choloepus didactylus; assembly: GCF_015220235.1. NCBI lineage: Eukaryota > Metazoa > Chordata > Mammalia > Pilosa > Megalonychidae > Choloepus > Choloepus didactylus. The sequence goes on from NC_051321.1 coordinate 46,491,379, forward strand.
ACGTGCCTTCCCAGCTGACAGAGGTTTTCCAGACACCATCGGCCATCCTTCAGTGAAGGTACCCTGTTGTTGACGCCTTAGTTTGAACACTTTTATGTCCTTAGGACTGTAACCTTGTAACCAAATAAACCTCCTTTTATTTAAAAAAAAAGAAAAAAAAAAAAAAAGACACCAAACAGCAATACTGGAATTGAAGACCACAATAACTGAAATGAAAACTTTCCTAGAGGGTTTCAACAGCAGACTGGAGCTGGCAGAAGAAAGAATCAATGAACTCGAAGACAAGGTCACTGAAATGATTCAGGCTGAGGAACAGAAAGATAAAATAATGAAAAAAAGTAAAAAAAAAAAAGCCTAAAAGAATCCAACAGCACATTAAAATAATTACAAACCATGATCAAGTGGGATTTATCCTGGGATGCAAGGGTGATTCAACACAAGAAAATCAATTCATGTAATATATCACATTAACAGAATGAAGGAAGAAAACCACACGATCATATCAATTGATGCAGAAGAGGCATTTGACAAAATCCAGCACCTCTTCTTGACTTAAAAAAAAAAAACAAAAAACAAAAAACAGAAAATTAGGAATAGAAGGAAGCTTCCTCAACATGATAAAGGGAACATATGAAAAACACAGCTAACATCATATGCACTGTTGACAGACTGAAAGCTTTCCCTCTAAAATCAGAAACAAAACAAGGATGCCTAAGAGTAAAAGTGTATTTGTGGGATTCCCTGAGGAACTGGGGAGAAATGCAGAAATGTTGGACTCCCCACCTGGGTTATTGCTGATTTTCTTGCAAACATTGAGAACTGCCAATTTGGTGGGCCAAGCCCTCGATCTGGGGGCTTTCCCTTGAGAGACTTGTTGCTGCAAAGGAAAGGCTAAGCCTACTTACAATTGTGTCTAAGATTCTCCTCCTGAGTGCCTCTTTGTTGCTCAGATGTGGCCCCCTCTCTCTCTGAACCCACTCGGCAGGTGAACTCACTGCCCTCCCCACTACGTGGGACATGACTCGCAGGGGTGCGAATCCCCCTGGCAACGTGGGAAATGACTCCTGGGGATGAGCCTGGACCCAGCACTATGGGGTTGAGAAAATCTTCTTGACCAAAAGGGGGAAGAGGGATCAAACAAAGTAACGTTCCAGTGGCTGAGAGATTTCAAATGGAGTCGAGAGGTCACTCTGGAGGGTATTCTTATGCGCCATATAGATATCACTTTCTAGTTTTTGGTGTGTTGGAATGGCTAGAGGGAAATACCTGAAGCTGTCAAACTGCAGCCTACTGACCTTGATTCTTGAAGATGATTTTATAACTATGTAACTTGCACAGTGTGACTGTGTGATTATGAAAACCTTGTGGCTCACACTCCCTATATCCAGTGTATGGACAGATGAGTGGAAAAATGGGGACAAAAATTAGATGATAAATAGAGTGGTATGGAGGGGATGTAAAGTTTGGGGTGTTCTTTTTTGCTTTTATTTTTATTTTGGAGTAAGGAAAAGGTTCAAAAATTGATTCTGGTGATGAACGCACAACTGTATGATGGTGCTGTGAATAACTGATTGTACACTGTGGATGACCATAGAGTCTGTGAATATATCTCAATAAAACTGTATTAAAAAAATTAAATGAACAAGTGTGGGGGGGGGAACAGGATGTTTTGGATGTTCTTTTTTATTTTAATTTTAATTTTATTTTTTGTAGTAATGAAAATGTTCAAAGATTGATTGTGGTGATGAATGCACAACTATATTACAATACTGTGAACAACTGATTGTATACTTTGGAGGACTGTACGTTATGTGAATATATCTCAATAAAATCACATTAAAAAAACAAACAAACAAGGATGCCGACTGTCACTGCTGTTACTCGACATTATACTGGAAGTTCTAACCGGAGCAATTAGATGAAAGAGAAATAAAAAGCATCCAAATTGGAAGAGAAGTAAAGCTTCCCTATTTGCAGATAACATGATCCCATATACAGAGAATCCTAGAAAATCAGTAGCATTTGTATAAACTAGCAATGAACAATCAGAAGAGGAAATCAAGAAAAAAATTCCATTTGCAATAGCAACTAAAAGAATCAAATATCTAGGAATAAATTTAACCACGGATGTAAAGGATTTGTACACAGAAAACCATAAAACATCATCAATTCTGCCCAAAGTATTTACAGATTCAACACAATCCGAATCAAACACAATAGGCTTTTGGGCAAAAATGGCAAAACTAATCATCAAACTTTTATTAAAGGGTAAATGGACCTGAATAGACAAAAACCACGCTTTTGATTTTAAAACATACTACAAGAGGGCCATACAACAAGTCAAACTTTCAACTAATGGTGGATATTATGTGCCACGCATAGCCAGAGATGGCTCTGGGCTTAGAAGGGCACTGCACTAGGGTTTATGCTCTACTGTTGCCGTCTGAAATTCTTAATTTTTGAACAAAGAGCCCCACATTTTCATTTTGCACTAGGCCCCACAAATTATGTAGGCAGTCCCAATTTTATTCACTAGCAATTCCACAGTGAACAAGACAGAGATGATTGCTACACATAGAAGGCACAGCTGCACCAAATTCACAGTGGATCAGTTGAAAATCCTCATTGACACTTGCAACCAAAAACCTTGCCAGGGTTATGGTACCAAACAAAAACTTGCTTTAGAAATTAACACAGAAGTGTCTAGAATCCAGATTTGGATTCAGAATCAAAGAGCTGACTCTGGGGTGGGGTCTCACCAGGTCAAGAATGAGCAAAGATAACAGACCTTGTATTCCTCAGTCATACAATTCAGCACACTCAAGGATCACACCAGCCGCCCACAGTGGAGACCAGCCCAAGGACAGGAGGCTACATGGGAAAACTAATACTCCGAATTCTGTATGCTTTCCCCCACACCCAGATGCCAGCTTGGGGAAGAGTAGATGAGAAGAACAGCTCTGATAGGGAGCTGAAGTTCGAAATGATGGAATATTTTATATTACAGAGACTGTTTAAAATGGAAATATTTGAGATAAATCCCTGCCCCCACACTTCTCTCTAAGTGGAGCAAAGTATTGAGAAGAATATTAGATGGGGTATAGAAAATACAGAAGTTAGATTTTTCTTTGTTCTATTCAGGAATAGTGCAAATTTGAGAATTTGCTAGTGAATCTGCTGTACCTCTCCCGGCTCCCACTCCATTACTCAACCTCAGCTGAAACCCTGGTTTCCTTTTTCACTAAGAAAGTTAAAGTAATCAAAGAGACCTTCCACAAGTTTCTATCACTGTATCTACTTACCTACCAGTTTCTATGTCCTTATACTGCCTTCCCTTCTGTTACTGTAGAGGAATTGTCTGATCTGAGGACCCATTTTTATTCTAGAGTCTTTGAGTTCTGATTCTGACTTTATGCCCTACATCCCAGGCAGCATCACATGGCCAAAACACAAGCATCTTTTCCAAGAAAGAACATCTGATTTTTTTTCCTACAAGGTTTGGAGACCTGTTCAGTATTACAAATTGTGTGACTCTGCCACCACCCCAACCCCACTTAGTAGCTATTCCCCAGGGTCTTGAAAAACACAAGTTCCATTTGATAAGCTCAAGCAATTCTAGGAAGTATTTGATCATAGAAGAGGGTGGAAGTTTTCTGAAGAACACATGCTTCTGACCTTGACCAGTTCAGCGCTCTAAAAGCCATTCAGCCTGTGCCCAGAAAGCCCAGAAACCTCCCTTAACACTTCTGTTAGAGTTTAGGATGAAGCCAACCTAACATATTTCATGCATGGGCATAAACATCAACAGATTAGCACCCACCAAAGAAAGCAGAAATCCTTGAGAGAGCAACCTAGAGTTAGCTACGTGTGCTAAACCCAGCAGTCCTGGCTGTCCCCAGGGTGGTCTCTAGCAGCCAGCAAGGGTGCTTCTGACTGCTTGTTGCCTTCTGAATATCAGGGCCAGCAAAGGGCAGCAGGGGTGAAACAGACTTAAACTTTTCTTTGCTTTGTATGTGAGAAAAATCCTCATTTATCATTTCCTTTGATTTTAAATAATCAACAATCCTTTGAGGATAAACCAAAAAAATCCTAAAATTATAAGCTTATATATATAACAGAACTGGACATGCCATAAATGATTTAAACATTGTCATAATAATAATTACAAACAAGATATTAACATGTCTTGTCCTGTGCAGATGCAGACTTCTGGGAAAGACCTTTTTAAATAATCAAGAGTAAAAAACAAAAAAATCATACCATCTAGCAGGGTGCCAAAGTGTAGAGCCTGCAAGTACTCCTTTTCCCGCATGAAGCCTTTGAGAGGAGTGGCCCAGCCTTCACTCAAAACTTGGACCCACTGGAGATCCAGCTGCAAAACATGAAAAGCAGGTGAACATTTCCATAAGCTCTGTTTTTTAAGCCATCTGGCCTGGGGCAATCCTTTCTTACTCAGCTGGCAGGACGAGGAGGGCAGAACATTTTATGTGTTACGTGTTCCCATATGCTATGCCAACTGTGATCTAAGGGCCTGATAGGTTTGAGTCTAGAACTTTCCAATGGGAGAGTAATGAAAAAATTTCAAGTTGAGATGTTTTATTTGAGCACAATAGGTTGTATTTACCCGTCATGTGCAACTTGTTGAAAAGTCACTTCTCATTCTTTCTTTTCTCCCCCCCTCTTCCCCCCGTCCCCGAAAAAAAATTCCAGTTTAGCTTTATTTTTTTACCAAATGTACTAGTTATTTGACTGAATTGGGCCAACCATTGCCTTGAAGATAAAAGCCCAAAAGTCTTCATATGATACTGAAAGCTCTTCAAACTCTGTCCCCTGGGCCCACAAAAGAAACTCCATAGCCTCCCTCTCCCCACTTGGGGCCCAGTGGCCAACAGTGCCAGACAACTTGAAAGTCTAAACCTGTATGTGGTTTCAGGCCTGTGTTTTATCCCATCCACCCCCCACCTGTAAACTCCTCTTCATTCTTTAAAACCTGACTCATAGGTCACTGCTCTGAAGCCTCTCCTGTCATCCCTAAAGCCAAGAGAATTAATCATCAGATTATTTGTAGTTTTTTGGTACCATGAAGACCATCTGTTACTAGAACTAGTACACTACATTATAATTATAATTATGCATTTACCCATCTGCCTGGAGTGCTGGGGCACTTAGGAATTATTTTACAGAGTCAGGGAATCTGTTTGTAAAATTTTCATGGCTTAAGAGGGTATAGGGTCTTTACTATACCTCTTATAAAAATCTCCAAGGTTTTTATGGATAATGAAAATGTACCAGTGAAAACTTATCACCTCCTATGGATCAAGCAACAATGACCCATAAAAAGGCTAAGGCACGTGCATAGCAGTTTTACTTCCAGGTAGTAAAATAAATCCAACCAAGGCTGTCTCCCTCTCTCCTCAGACTGGACTATCCTTCGTGAGTGGAAAGTGGGTTTTTGCAGGGTAGAGAAAGATCGAGGCATTCATATCACTTTAGATCAGGATTGCTTTGCTTCTCTTCACACTCCATCTCAATTGCCCAAGAAGCACTTGTGTCCGCACAAACTGTTTTCTTAGCTGCTCCAACAAATAATTATTGCCTGATGTAAAACTGTCCTATGCAAACACGAAGTTTCTCTTCCAGTCTGCCTCTGTACAAGCGTTGATCAGTTGCCCCATGGCAGCTCTTGGTGAGTTTTTCTTGGAGAAGGGATTTAAAAAAAGTTGGACAAAATGAAATGTTTTTCCTCACAGACACTGTATTTCCCTTATCCATCCCATCCTTGTTATTAAGTGTAATTGTAAATGGATTATAGTGTCCGATATTTATCCTAATTCTCCTTTGGCCAGTCTACACCCTCCTACCTTGGTAATTGATAATGAAGGGAGAGTTTCAGCTTCAGCTCGAACTTGGTCAAGTTTGTTTTCTGGCACAAAGAGTTCATGGATGCCTTTGATTACTGTGTGGGGTACAATGTTCTGAAATGAAGCAGAAATGGTAACAATTTAAAATTAAAGAGCATTAATAAATAGATTACTTTTCAAGACTTAATTAAATTTTTTTTCTACAAAAAATGACAAGCACCTACCTGCTCTTGCAGAAGTTCTACTACCTGCTGGACACAGTCACTTACTGAGGACACACTGGTTTTCAGCACACACTCAGGAGCTTCAGGTTTCTCATAATCAGAATCAATACCTGTAAATCCTGCAAGGAATAAGAGTGAAAATCACATCAGTGCCAACAGAACAATGTTTTAAATCAAGAAGGGCTAACACATATGTGAATAAAGTGTTAAACTGAGAATTTAGATTATAGCAGAAAAGATCAAGCAGCCTTCCTTGACCACTAGCCATAGTAAGAAAACATACAGCTGTAGTTTCAATATAGAAAGCCCCCAAATTATTAAAAAAAAATCTGACTAGCTAAGTTGCAGCCCTCTGCAGCTGATTAGAAATGAAAAGGCAGACAAGAAGAAGGAAAAACTCAGAACCACCCCTCCCGTATCTACACACACATATACTCTCCCATACACATCTACATTGTCACTTCTCTGAACTTCATTGGTTATGGCTGAGAAGGTGACAGTTTTTTAAAAATAAAACCCCACATTTTAATAAGCCCATGGATGTATTGAAAATATGACGATTTGATAAGAAGTTATGCATGATATATGCAAATTTGGAAACCTTATTTAAACTTTAGGTAGAATTCTGGAAATAGAATAAGGATCAGTAGCCTGAGTGACTGGTGAAGGCACTGCTAGCTGGTTCTCGTACCTTTAATCTCCCCAGCTCGGGCTCGCTTGTAGAGGCCTTTTACGTCTCTGCTTTCACAAATGTTCAGAGGTGCATCTATGAATATTTCAAAGAATGGCAGTCCTGTGGATTCATGGATTTTCCGGGCATTTGCACGATCCTGGGAGAAAATATGTTTAAGAATGTAACAAGAGGTTTTACAATGAAATTCTTAAACATGAACTGCTGTGTGTTCTGTTACTTGGTACCCTTAAGATAGCACTGGGGTTTGTGCTCTGCAGAGGCCACGGGGTTCTACTCCTTTAGAGAAAGTGCAGAGATATCATTGTGGTAAACATAACTCTCTCAAGGACTCAGAGAGAGCACCGAAAGCAGTCTCTCATCACAGGATACGGGGAAACCAAATGCAAGAGCCTCCGGCCCTAAGTCTAAGGAGGGTAACAACAGAAAAAACTAGAAAGAGATAAGAGGTACTCTTCCCACTCAATATGGGATCCTGTCGCTCAAAGGAGCTGTGTTCACAGCTCTATCATTTGTAACCGTCAGAAATTTCCTGTTTTGAAAACAAGAGTGACACTCCTCCTCAAGGACTTCAACTTTAAAACACAAACATAGCCTGATTATTTGGTGGTGACCTGCTCTTTTCTTTACAGAACTGAACATTCTGACTTTTCAGAGAACTGAAATTACAGAGATTTAGAGTTTTTCTCGTTTAGATGTTTCTTCCTTTCAACTCTAACCAAAGGGCTCCTTTTAACAGTGAACGTGAAAGGATTTATGTCAACTGGTGTCCTGGCATCTGGAAATGAAGAAAATCTTTATATAACCAATATTAAATAGAGAAAATGAGGGCACAAGACGGGAGAGGAGAAAACAGAGGGGGAAACGAACGTCTAACATTCCATTGTGCCCTCCCCTCCACCCGCCTTCTTTTCCTGGCAGTTTGAGAGCGCTCATGCTGCGTGTGGTGCCAAAACATTTTACCTTGGCAAAAGGAGAAATGAAGCTGGTAATGCAGATCAGGCCAGCGTCAGCAAACAGCCTGGCCACCTCAGCAATCCGGCGGATATTTTCTTCTCTGTCCCCAGCAGAGAATCCGAGGTTTTTGTTCAGGCCGTGCCGGATGTTGTCCCCGTCCAGGGAGTAGCAAGGGATGGCATGGGAGACAAGGTACTCTTCCAGAGCAAAACTTATTGTTGTTTTTCCAGCACCAGAAAGACCTGTTCAGAACAGGCAAAACAGACTGACGTCCCCGATTGTTTCAGATGATAAACTATTTAAGATGATAAAGTGTAATTAAGCTCTCACTGGCCAAATCACAATCATTAGACTCTAGAAAAAGCAAAATACTTGCATATCTTTCAAATTCTGAAATAACTATTGGTCCCCTATTAGGATTGTAGCCTTTCAAAGCCACTGGGGATTATAAATAAGGGGATCTGGGGGCTAGATATGGTCCTCAGTGTATTCTGTTTTGCTTACAGAGTGTTTTAAAAATTAGCAAGTTGTGCAAAAGATTCCAGATTCTACAAGCTCTTGAAAAAGGAGATCTGGTGACAGTGCCTTGTCTGCCCTCATGCAGCGATCAGCTAGAATGGAGGGGGAGAGGCAGCCCCTGGAGACTGGCAGGATCACCTCCCTTCTAAATGCCCTGAACAATCATCTGACAATAGAGCTTACATACTGTCCTCTTAGCTTTAAGGTTTTTCCAAAATGGCTCTTAAAAGATGAAGACAGAACGTCATCCTGAGCGAGATGGCAGATGTATCTAGAGGTGCCGTCTTAGGTATTTTGAGTCTTTACATGAGAATTGAGTGGCCTTGTGCCTCTCTCTATGGTTTCAAAGCAAAATGATTGAGAACACTTTATAATTTCTATATGAGTCAGAAGATAAGGAGAAAGGGAAAGAAATGCAACCTGCCAAACTTACATAAGAGCTCAAAATCTGAACAGCTCTGGAAAACTAACACTTTAAAAATTCCATTGTCCTAAAGATCTCTGAATCTGAAGAATATTCTATCATGCCAAGCCACTGTTGGCAGTAAGAGAAAAGGAAAAGGTAGGAGCAAAGACAAAAGACAAATATATAAGAGTAATAAGAGAGATAAGAGGAAGAGATGGAAAATTAAGAGAAAGGCAGGTATGAAGAACAGAGAAGAAAAGACTTGGGAAAAAGGACAATATATGAAAGGTAAACAAATAGCTTCCATATTTTACTCATGTTTTAAAGCTATGCCATAGGCCTTGACAAGGGATCACTGGAAGAAATGGCCACATGAAGAATATGTCCAGTCTTTGCTAAATCATTGTTGAAGATGTCTGTTATGTTATGTTATTCAATTTTATTTGAATAAACACTAAGGTAATCAATTCCTCTTAGATTTTATGTTAGGTTGGAAAGGAAGGAGAATTGGGGCTCCTGAAGTTCTGATATGTTCATTTACAGCAAAAAATGAGAGACATATGTATTTCCTTCAATTTTGCTTCAGCTGTCAGGAGACTAAGACCTAAGTCACCATATTAAACACAATTGTCAACATGTTTATTTTAAAACACTGAAGTAACATTAATTACATTTAATGCAAGTGTTCCTCTGGGCCAGTTACTGTGTTAAATGCATTTATGCTTTATTTCTTTTAGTCCTACCTACAGCCCTATGAGGCAGGTACTATCTTTATTTTCATTTTACAAATAAGGGAACTGAGGCTTAGAGAAGTTAACTGGCTTGCCCAATGTTACAAAGTTAATGTAAGTAGAGATGGAACTCAAATTCAAATCTCTGAATTTCAAGTATTCAGTTTCTAGTCTACCTGGACAATATCCTACCGTTGAAACTTAAGAATAAAAAAAAATTTAGGAAAAGAGCAAATTTTTTAAGATTAAAAAATATCAGGGGAAGTATACCCTGATTTTTTTTTCTCTTCTATCAGTTTTCTTTTTATTTTCAAGGATGTTCCAATGAGAAAATATGGAGTCTGTGTGTATGTCCCAATACAGAAGTCGTTTCATCAGTAAACATCTTATGAAGGGAAACAAATAAAACTTTGGGAATATAGCTGTGCTTTACCTACTGCTAAATATCATGTCTCTCAGAGCAAGTTGGGGTAAATATTTCAAGAATAACGATGGGTGAAGCTGCCTATATGAATACGGCCAGCTCCATTCCCCTGTCTATCCTCTCCCCGGCTGGAGAAAGTTGTTTTGATGCTGAGGTCCAGGGATGAAGGAAACCAGGAAAGCACAGGCACTAGGAAGTCCAGGGAGGGTAACGATAGAAAAAACTTGAATAAGAGGAATGAGCCTGACTTAGGCAGGAAAGGGAAAGACTCAGAAAAGCAAGAAAAGATTCAAGGCAGGTCCCTGCCCACCACATTCTTTAGAATTATCTTCAGGTTAGAATAAAACAGCTTTTGTGAACAGACCATAGTCCATAAATTGATTACATAACCTGAATAAACATGTCTTTGTATCTCCATTTGAAATTTCACAGCTATGCAATGATCTTGGTTTTTCCTTTTGAATCCAGGTTATGTCAGATTAACATTCCCAGGGAACAACTTCCTCCACCTTGTACTCAGTGTAAGAAGGAAAAGCCCAGGATTTGGGGTCTGGAGTCCTAGCTTCTAATTCCAGTTCTATTACTAATCCTTAGCTTTGCCATTCTGTGATTATATAAACACTAAAAAAGGAGAGTCATTTGGTCACTGGGGTGGCTTGGAGCTATGCACCCCAGAAAAATATGCTGTTAAACTTAATCCATTCCTGTGGGTATAAACATTTATAAAGAGGGCCTTTTGATGAGGTTTCTTCAGCTAAGGTATGGCCCAGCTGAATCAAGATGGGTGCCTTATAGGGAACACCACAGAGAGGGAGAAAGCCAGAGGGCACAGCCAGAAGCTGAACGTCAAAGGGAACTACATATTTAGGCATGAATGTGAGAATTATGGAATTCCTTAAAGGTGGCAGGGGATGTCACAATCAACTTGTCCCATCCTTTCATGCCAGAGAGGAGAAAATCGTGGCCTGGAGACATTCCATGGCTTGATCCAAGTCCTAGTTCTCACTCACGATAGAGTTAGGACTAGAATCCAGGCTTTCTACTACAGCTCAGCCTCCTTCTAATGTTAAAATCAATGGGTAACGTGAAATATGCTACACTAATTTCCTTAAAATTGTGTGACCTGGTCCATAAATTGATTTTCAATGAAAAAAGATAGATGGATCGATAGATAGCAGACAGACAGATAAACATGGCATACCTGTCATCCACACAGTACATCCTCGGAACCCACCCCTTGTTCCAACCACCTGCCCTCTCTTGTTTCTGCTCACGTGGTGGGCCTGGTAGACCACATTGGTGGATTTCTGCTGGTTCTCCTACAAACAAGACAAGACCAAGCACAGTATCTAATTAATAAAATCTTCACTGGAACAATATAAACCCATTTTTAGCATTTCTAATTGCAAAGCTAAAGTATGTGACAATTTATATGAAAGACATTTTGAAAAAGGAAGACTCACACTTGCCCCCCGATACAATTTCTTTTTTCATTTCTAAAAATTACTCTGATGCCATTATCTACATATATATATATATATTTCATAGTTATGAATGCCTTTACCTGCTTTATGCATTCTGCTTCTTTCACTTAATGTTATTCATAAGAATTTGTTTCCACATAATATTTTTAAATAATGCATAATACTCCATTGGTTCATATAACGCAATTTACTAAATAACTAATAAAATTATAATCCAATAACTGATTACATTAATAGTCTTCCCTAACTGTCAGTCCTCTTCTGTAATTGTCATACAAAGTAACATTAATTCTAGAAATTTCAAACAGAATACCTATCAGGATCCTTTGAAAGTATAATTCCAATTAAACCATTTTTTAATATTATATAATACTTTTGGTTCTAGGACATTCAAAAATTTGTACTTTGGGTAATCCATGATGGTTTGAAGGAACATCTAGTTTCTATAAATGCATGTTCTGCCCCAAGGTCTTATGGGCTTGAATGAGAACAGCCCGAATATTCCAGCAGCTGAGGAAATATCAGCGTAGGGCCGGCTGAACTCCACGTCGACAGAGCCAGGGGAAGACCCGGGTCTCAGTGGTAAAGGGTAAACCCTCCCACCCAGACATCAGCGACAATAAAGAGTGTAGTTCCTGAGGAGAAGTGTGATGCCCAGAGCTACTTCTTCACAAGAACTAAACTCTGCTCCCACTTTCCCAGGAGCCAGCAAGGGAGCTTTTTAATCTTTCAAAAAGCCCAACAGAAAGGGAAGTGTACCAGTTATTAGGTTTCAAGACTAACTCAGATTTCAAATGTCTTTATTTAGGCTGTAATAAAATCAGCCGAGTGAGGTCACACAGATTATCTGATGCTGATCCTAAGCTCTGACCGGAAGGCACATGTCTGATGAATACAAACAGGAAAACCGTCCATAAATACAATTTGGGGTGGACATTTTTTTTTTCTCACATATGATCCTGGGGTGGGGAAACATAATGGTGGTTAAATAAAAAGGTTGGAAGCTACCTATGTATGCCTTGGGTGTGATAATTTCTAATGATAACTGCAATCCAGGTTTCTGGACTAGAAAAATCTAAGGAGTCTCTTGAGAGAACAAGGACTAAGAAAGTACCAATATTGTTAGAGCAAGACCCAGAGGGCCTTGGGAAACTTCAGGCCACCCAGGGGCAACATTTAGCTTCTTGAGAAAATCTAATCACCTCTCTATGCCTCTTCCCTTTGAGGGAAAAACAAAGAGGATACAACTAGGACTGTTTGGAGGTTTAAATGAGATAAAGGATGGGATGTGCTCTGTAAATGGAAAGCTCTCTACAAATGTGGATGCTGGGGACTGCTATTCACTGTAGATCCGACAGGAGAGGCTGGAGCAGCCAGGATCAGTACCAGGAAAATGGCTTCAGGACCAAGGGGAAGTCACACTCTGCTGACCCTTGGGGGCTCAGAAAGGCAATGCACACCAGCAGGGGTGGGGCTGCTAGTGAGGCACAGAGCTGGTGTCGTCAGAGCTGAGGGTCCAAGCAGGAGGCATCTGCAGAATTCTGCAAAGGAGCCAGTCGGCGTGGGGAGGTATGGGAGTGGACCAGACATCATCATGTGGGAAGGGCCCACGAGGAAGGTGGTCGAGGGCACCATGGGCAAACCCTCGAAAGCTAGCTGTTCCGATCATCCAGTAAGCAAAACTGGTCAGAAGCCTAGTCTTGGAAGGGCAGGGACTCGGCCCCAGAATGCCACAGGACCGTCAGCAGTGATGACCCGCACTAGAGGGCTCGTAAATGGGGACAGATTGGGCTACTCCAAGAGATATTTATTAGCTGCATCTTAATCATGGATTTCTGTACAGATTTTCTCTCACTTCAGAAATTTTTAAACAAACAAACAAACAAACAAAAAATCTTTTCAGATGGCCAGGTTTGGGGTTTTTTTGGTTCTAGAAGGTATTTTGCTTCTTTCTTATTTATCTCAAATTCACCCTTGATTTTCAGCAAAAGGCAAATAACACAGAAGGAACCATTTTGAAGAATATTTGAACTGCAAAGCGGTAGAACAGTCAAAAATATTTTTTTTCCATACTGAAACATTTACATTCTTCTAAAAAGCATAGGTGCTCTAAACTTTGGAAAAAAAAAATGGTTGTCAGAAAGAGGATGCTCTCTATAGAAAGCAAAACACACATTACAGAAAAATGTTTAAATATCCTTTCTGCAGAATTGGGCTGAGGCGGGGCAAGGTGGCAGACTGGTGAGCTGTATGTTTTAGTTACTCCTCCAGGAAAGTAGGTAAAAAGCCAGGAACTGCGTGGACTGGACACCACAGAGCAATCTGTCTTTGGGCATACTTCATACAACACTCATGAAAACGTGGAACTGCTGAGATCAGCGAAATCTGTAAGTTTTTGTGGCCAGGGGACCCGCGCCCCTCCCTGCCAGGCTCAGTCCCGGGGGAGGAGGGGCTGTCAGCTCCGGGAAGGAGAACGGAGAACTGCAGTGGCAGCCCTTATCGGAAACTCATTCTACTGATTCAAACTCCAACCATAGATAGACTGAGACCAGACACCAGAGACTCTGAGAGCAGCCAGCCCAGCAGAGAGGAGACAGGCATAGAAAAAAAACAACACGAAAAACTCCAAAATAAAAGCAGAGGATTTTTGGAGTTCTGGTGAACACAGAAAGGGGAAGGGCGGAGCTCAGGCCTTGAGGCGCATATGCAAATCCCGAAGCAAAGCTGATCTCTCTGCCCTGTGCACCTTTCCTTAATGGCCCTGGTTGCTTTGTCTATTAGCATTTCAATAACCCATTAGATCTCTGAGGAGGGCCGTTTTTTTTTGTTTTTTTTTTTTAAATCCTTTTTGCTTTTTCTAAAACAATTACTCTAAGAAGCTCAATACAGAAAGCTTCAAAGAATTGCAATTTGGGCACGTCACGTCAAGAGCAGAACTAAGAGAGCTCTGAGACAAAAGGCAATAATCCAGTGGCTGAGAAAATTCACTAAACAACACAACTTCCCAAGAAAAGGGGGGTGTCCGCTCACAGCCACCATCCTGGTGGACAGGAAACACTCCTGCCCATCACCAGCCCCATAGCCCAGAGCTGCCCCAGACAACCCAGTGTGACGGAAGTGCTTCAAATAACAGGCACACACCACAAAACTGGGCGTGGACATTAGCCTTCCCTGCAACCTCAGCTGAATGTCCCAGAGCTGGGAAGGTGGAGCAGTGTGAATTAACAAAGCCCCATTCAGCCATCATTTGAGCAGACTGGGAGCCTCCCTACACAGCCCAGCAGCCCAGAACTGCCCTGGGGGGACGGCACTCACCTGTGACATAGCACAGTCATCCCTCAACAGAGGACCCGGGGTGCACAGCCTGGAAGAGGGGCCCACTTGCAAGTCTCAGGAGCCATACGCCAATACCAAAGACTTGTGGGTCAGTGGCAGAGACAAACTGTGGCAGGACTGAACTGAAGGATTAGACTATTGCAGCAGCTTTAAAACTCTAGGATCATCAGGGATATTTGATTGTTAGGGCCACCCCCCCTCCCCGACTGCCCAGAAACACGCCCCACATACAGGGCAGGCAACACCAACTACACACGCAAGCTTGCTACACCAATTGGGCCCCACAAGACTCATTCCCCCACTCACCAAAAAGGCTAAGCAGGGGAGATCTGGCTTGTGGAGAACAGGTGGCTCGTGGACGCCACCTGCTGGTTAGTTAGAGAAAGTGTACTCCACGAAGCTGTAGATCTGATAAATTAGAGATAAGGACTTCAACTGGTCTACAAACCCTAAAAGAACCCTATCAAGTTCAGCAAATGCCACGAGGCCAAAAACAACAGAAAATTATAAAGCATATGAAAAAACCAGACGATATGGATAACCCAAGCCCAAGCACCCAAATCAAAAGACCAGAAGAAACACAGCACCTAGAGCAGCTACTCAAAGAACTAAAGATGAACAATGAGACCATAGTACGGGATATGAAGGAAATCAAGAAGACCCTAGAAGAGCATAAAGAAGACATTGCAAGACTAAATAAAAAAATGGATGATCTTATGGAAATTAAAGAAACTGTTGACCAAATTAAAAAGATTCTGGACACTCATAGTACAAGACTAGAGGAAGTTGAACAACGAATCAGTGACCTCGAAGATGACAGAATGGAAAATGAAAGCATAAAAGAAAGAATGGGGAAAAAAATTGAAAAAATCGAAATGGACCTCAGGGATATGATAGATAATATGAAACGTCCAAATATAAGACTCATTGGTGTCCCAGAAGGGGAAGAAAAGGGTAAAGGTCTAGGAAGAGTATTCAAAGAAATTGTTGGGGAAAACTTCCCAAATCTTCTAAACAACATAAATACACAAATCATAAATGCTCAGCGAACTCCAAATAGAATAAATGCAAAAAAACCCACTCCGAGACATATACTGATCACACTGTCAAACATAGAAGAGAAGGAGCAAGTTCTGAAAGCAGCAAGAGAAAAGCAATTCACCACATACAAAGGAAACAGCATAAGACTAAGTAGTGACTACTCAGCAGCCACCATGGAGGCAAGAAGGCAGTGGCACGATATATTTAAAATTCTGAGTGAGAGGAATTTCCAGCCAAGAATACTTTATCCAGCAAAGCTCTCCTTCAAATTTGAGGGAGAGCTTAAATTTTTCACAGACAAAGAAATGCTGAGAGAATTTGCTAACAAGAGACCTGCCCTACTGGAGATACTAAAGGGAGCCCTACAGACAGAGAAACAAAGACAGGACAGAGAGACTTGGAGAAAGGTTCAGTACTAAAGAGATTCGGTATGGGTACAATAAAGGATATTAATAGAGAGAGGGAAAAATATGGCAAACATAATCCAAAGGATAAGATGGCCGATTCAAGAAATGCCTTCACGGTTTTAACGTTGAATGTAAATGGATTAAACTCTCCAATTAAAAGATATAGATTCGCAGAATGGATCAAAAAAAATGAACCATCAATATGTTGCATACAAGAGACTCATCTTAGACACAGGGACACAAAGAAACTGAAAGTGAAAGGATGGAAAAAAATATTTCATGCAAGCTACAGCCAAAAGAAAGCAGGTGTAGCAATATTAATCTCAGATAAAATAGACTTCAAATGCAGGGATGTTTTGAGAGACAAAGAAGGCCACTACATACTAATAAAAGGGGCAATTCAGCAAGAAGAAATAACAATCGTAAATGTCTATGCACCCAATCAAGGTGCCACAAAATACATGAGAGAAACACTGGCAAAACTAAAGGAAGCAATTGATGTTTCCACAATAATTGTGGGAGACTTCAACACATCACTCTCTCCTATAGATAGATCAACCAGACAGAAGACCAATAAGGAAATTGAAAACCTAAACAATCTGGTAAATGAATTAGATTTAACAGACATCTACAGGACATTACATCCCAAATCACCGGGAGACACATACTTTTCTAGTGCTCACGGAACTTTCTCCAGAATAGATCATATGCTGGGACATAAAACAAGCCTCAATAAATTTAAAAAGATTGAAATTATTCAAAGCACATTCTCTGACCACAATGGAATACAATTAGAAGTCAATAACCATCAGAGACTTAGAAAATTCACAAATACCTGGAGGTTAAACAACACACTCCTAAACAATCAGTGGGTTAAAGAAGAAATAGCAAGAGAAATTGCTAAATATATAGAGACGAATGAAAATGAGAACACAACATACCAAAACCTATGGGATGCAGCAAAAGCAGTGCTAAGGGGGAAATTTATAGCACTAAACGCATATATTAAAAAGGAAGAAAGAGCCAAAATCAAAGAACTAATGGATCAACTGAAGAAGCTAGAAAATGAACAGCAAACCAATCCTAAACCAAGTACAAGAAAAGAAATAACAAGGATTAAAGCAGAAATAAATGACATAAAGAACAAAAAAACAATAGAGAGGATAAATATCACCAAAAGTTGGTTCTTTGAGAAGATCAACAAGATTGACAAGCCCCTAGCTAGACTGACAAAATCAAAAAGAGAGAAGACCCATATAAACAAAATAATGAATGAAAAAGGTGACATAACTGCAGATCCTGAAGAAATTAAAAAAATTATATGAGGATACTATGAACAACTGTATGGCAACAAACTGGATAATGTAGAGGAAATGGACAATTTCCTGGAAACATATGAACAACCTAGACTGACCAGAGAAGAAATAGAAGACGTCAACCAACCCATCACAAGCAAAGAGATCCAATCAGTCATCAAAAATATTCCCACAAATAAATGCCCAGGGCCAGATGGCTTCACAGGGGAATTCTACCAAACTTTCCAGAAAGAACTGACACCAATCTTACTCAAACTCTTTCAAAACATTGAAGAAAATGGAACACTACCTAACTCATTTTATGAAGCTAACATCAATCTAATACCAAAACCAGGCAAAGATGCTACAAAAAAGGAAAACTATCGGCCAATCTCCCTAATGAATATAGATGCAAAAATCCTCAACAAAATACTTGCAAATCGAATCCAAAGACACATTAAAAAAATCATACACCATGACCAAGTGGGGTTCATTCCAGGCATGCAAGGATGGTTCAACATAAGAAAAACAATCAATGTATTACAACACATTAAAAACTCGAAAGGGAAAAATCAATTGATCATCTCAATAGATGCTGAAAAAGCATTTGACAAAATCCAACATCCCTTTTTGATAAAAACACTTCAAAAGGTAGGAATTGAAGGAAACTTCCTCAACATGATAAAGAGCATATATGAAAAACCCACAGCCAGCATAGTACTCAATGGTGAGAGACTGAAAGCCTTCCCTCTAAGATCAGGAACAAGACAAGGATGCCCGCTGTCACCACTGTTATTCAACATTGTGCTGGAAGTGCTAGCCAGGGCAATCCGGCAAGACAAAGAAATAAAAGGCATCCAAATTGGAAAAGAAGAAGTAAAACTGTCATTGTTTGCAGATGACATGATCTTATATCTAGAAAACCCTGAGAAATCAACGATACACCTACTAGAGCTAATAAACAAATTTAGCAAAGTAGCGGGATACAAGATTAATGCACATAAGTCAGTAATGTTTCTATATGCTAGAAATGAACAAACTGAAGAGACACTCAAGAAAAAGATACCATTTTCAATAGCAACTAAAAAAATCAAGTACCTAGGAATAAACTTAACCAAAGATGTAAAAGACCTATACAAAGAAAACTACATAACTCTACTAAAAGAAATAGAAGGGGACCTTAAAAGATGGAAAAATATTCCATGTTCATGGATAGGAAGGCTAAATGTCATTAAGATGTCAATTCTACCCAACCTCATCTACAGATTCAATGCAATCCCAATCAAAATTCCAACAACCTACTTTGCAGACTTGGAAAAGCTAGTTATCAAATTTATTTGGAAAGGGAAGATGCCTCGAATTGCTAAAGACACTCTAAAAAAGAAAAACGAAGTGGGAGGACTTACACTCCCTGACTTTGAAGCTTATTATAAAGCCACAGTTGCCAAAACAGCATGGTACTGGCACAAAGATAGACATATAGATCAATGGAATCGAATTGAGAATTCAGAGATAGACCCTCAGATCTATGGCCGACTGATCTTTGATAAGGCCCCCAAAGTCACCGAACTGAGCCATAATGGTCTTTTCAACAAATGGGGCTGGGAGAGTTGGATATCCATATCCAAAAGAATGAAAGAGGACCCCTACCTCACCCCCTACACAAAAATTAACTCAAAATGGACCAAAGATCTCAATATAAAAGAAAGTACCATAAAACTCCTAGAAGATAATGTAGGAAAACATCTTCAAGACCTTGTATTAGGCGGCCACTTCCTAGACTTTACACCCAAAGCACAAGCAACAAAAGAGAAAATAGATAAATGGGAACTCCTCAAGCTTAGAAGTTTCTGCACCTCAAAGGAATTTCTCAAAAAGGTAAAGAGGCAGCCAACTCAATGGGAAAAAATTTTTGGAAACCATGTATCTGACAAAAGACTGATATCTTGCATATACAAAGAAATCCTACAACTCAATGACAATAGTACAGACAGCCCAATTATAAAATGGGCAAAAGATATGAAAAGACAGTTCTCTGAAGAGGAAATACAAATGGCCAAGAAACACATGAAAAAATGTTCAGCTTCACTAGCTATTAGAGAGATGCAAATTAAGACCACAATGAGATACCATCTAACACCGGTTAGAATGGCTGCCATTAAACAAACAGGAAACTACAAATGCTGGAGGGGATGTGGAGAAATTGGAACTCTTATTCATTGTTGGTGGGACTGTATAATGGTTCAGCCACTCTGGAAGTCAGTCTGGCAGTTCCTTAGAAAACTAGAGATAGAGCTACCATTCGATCCAGCGATTGCACTTCTCGGTATATACCCGGAAGATTGGAAAGCAGTGACACGAACAGATATCTGCACGCCAATGTTCATAGCAGCATTATTCACAATTGCCAAGAGATGGAAACAACCCAAATGTCCTTCAACAGATGAGTGGATAAATAAAATGTGGTATATACACACGATGGAATACTACGCGGCAGCAAGAAGGAACGATCTGGTGAAACATATGACAACATGGATGAACCTTGAAGACATAATGCTGAGCGAAATAAGCCAGGCACAAAAAGAGAAATATTATATGCTACCACTAATGTGAACTTTGAAAAATGTAAAACAAATGGTTTATAATGTAGAATGTAGGGGAACTAGCAGTAGAGAGCAATTAAGGAAGGGGGAACAATAATCCAAGAAGAACAGATAAGCTATTTAACGTTCTGGGGATGCCCAGAAATGACTATGGTCTGTTAATTTCTGATGGATGTAGTAGGAACAAGTTCACTGAAATGTTGCTATATTATGTAACTTTCTTGGGGTAAAGTAGGAACATGTTGGAAGTTAAGCAGTTATCTTAGGTTAGTTGTCTTTTTCTTACTCCCTTGTTATGGTCTCTTTGAAATGTTCTTTTATTGTATGTTTGTTTTCTTTTTAACTTTTTTTTTCATACAGTTGATTTAAAAAAGAAGGGAAAGTTAAAAAAAAAAAAAAAGAAAAAAGACAAACAAGGAAAAAAAAAAAAAAGATGTAGTGCCCCCTTGAGGAGCCTGTGGAGAATGCAGGGGTATTCGCCTACCCCACCACCATGGTTGCTAACATGACCACAGACATAGGGGACTGGTGGTTTGATGGGTTGAGCCCTCTACCATAAGTTTTACCCTTGGGAAGACGGTTGCTGCAAAGGAGAGGCTAGGCCTCCCTGTATTTGTGCCTAAGAGTCTCCTCCTGAATGCCTCTTTGTTGCTCAGATGTGGCCCTCTCTCTCTGGCTAAGCCAACTTGAAAGGTGAAATCACTGCCCTCCCCCCTACGTGGGATCAGACACCCAGGGAAGTGAATCTCCCTGGCAACGTGGAATATGACTCCCGGGGAGGAATGTAGACCCGGCATCGTGGGATGGAGAACATCTTCTTGACCAAAAGGGGGATGTGAAAGGAAATGAAATAAGCTTCAGTGGCAGAGAGATTCCAAAACAAGCCGAGAGATCACTCTGGTGGACACTCTTACGCACACTTTAGACAACCTTTTTTAGGTTCTAAAGAATTGGGGTAGCTGGTGGTGGATACGTGAAACTATTAAACTACAACCCAGAACCCATGAATCTCGAAGACAGTTGTATAAAAATGTAGCTTATGAGGGGTGACAGTGGGATTGGGAATGCCATAAGGACCAAACTCCACTTTGTCTAGTTTATGGATGGATGTGTAGAAAAGTAGGGGAAGGAAACAAACAGACAAAGGTACCCAGTGTTCTTTTTTACTTCAATTGCTCTTTTTCACTCTAATTATTATTCTTGTTATTTTTGTGTGTGTGCTAATGAAGGTGTCAGGGATTGATTTAGGTGATGAATGTACAACTATGTAATGGTACTGTAAACAATCGAAAGTACAATTTGTTTTGTATGACTGCGTGGTATGTGAATATATCTCAATAAAATGATGATTAAAAAAAAAAAAAATATCCTTTCTGCAGCCCTGCCTCCCTCTGTGTATAAACAGAATACAGAGACATTTTCAGCACCGTGTCCAGCACTGTCGCTTAGCAGCGACCAGGAACCACAAAGATGGTGGCATGCGTCCCTTTGGATAACTAAGAAAAAATCTGCAAAACTCCCTACCTTCTTCCAGGTCACTGCCCCAGCAAAACTCCCTCTGGCATGGCCAGAAGTGGCAAGAATGTGGGCTTTGGAGACAAGCAACCCTGGGTTTGAAGCCTGCTTCACTGCTGTCTTGCCCCGGGACCTTGGGCGAGTTATTTAACATTGCCAAGCCTCCGTTTCCTTCTCTGTAAAATGGGGATAAAGAATACTTTCCTCAAAGTGTTGCTGAGAAGATTAGATAAGAGAATTCTCTATATAAAGCATCAAACAAAATACTGGACAAATAGTAAGTTGTTGGATCTGATGATGACCACATGGCATTTAGTCTGGTCTGGAGAAATGGTGGGTTGAGGTCCAAATCACCCAGATTTAGAAGTATTCTAAGGCTTTGGATCCACTCTGGCAAGTCTGGGGAGGTGGGTCTCAAGATCAAATCAGATGATAGCACAGCACCTTGTATAAGGGAAAGAGCTACACACACACACCCACACAGAGTATCACTGTTGTTGTTGTTGCAATTATTCTCTCTGACCCTAAGCCCAGCTAGGAGGTATGCCACCCTGAGGTGTACCAGCTTGAAGCCTCCTTGTTGTACGTCAAACCTGCTGCTATCATCCTGGCTGTACAAGTCATGATTCCCTTGCTACCATGACCCAAGATGGACTCTGCCCCAGGTCAGCCTCATGAGGT